>NC_066531.1:13361538-13620376 GCF_024679095.1 Eriocheir sinensis | reverse complement strand
AGAACGAACTAGTACGTGCGTACGCGATACAGAGACAGGGTGAACTGGCCCATGAGCGGGAGCGTGGATGTTTTGGCACCAGCTTTCTCCGCGTGGGCCGCCTTCTTACCCTTCTTGTACTGTGAGACGCCTCTCACGGCAGTGGACGGGGTCTCTGTTTCAGAGTACGTCACATTGGTGGCCTCATACGACCGACATTTCGTCACTGTCTCTTGAAGCGTGCGGGAGGCGTCCATGGTGATAAGCTCTCGCCTCAACTCCCCGTTGCGAACTCCCGTCAACAAGGCATGCTTCATCTAGACTTCCTCGCAACGTGCCCCTGAGCACACTTCAATCTCTTCCGAAAGACCCTTGAGACGTGCGTAGAAGTCGGTGAAGCTCTCACCCTCGGCTTGCTGACAGGTGGAGAAGGCACGGCGACGGATCGCTTCGTTATGCTGACCCTTCACGTGCTCCTGCAGGAGGTCAAGCACCTCTTCCACCGTGTGCGGGGAGTCGACGGGGATCTGAAGCGAGGTCTCCAAATCACTCAGTGTCTTCGTGGAGAAGCACGTCCTCAGCTCTGCACGCTGCATGTCTTGGGGCATGCTCAACAGGCGACGCATTGTGGCGTGATCATTCCACCGGCTCCTTCATATCCGGAATTGTCGGTACGTCCCATCATGAGCGAGAGGCGGAGGAGTGGCGGCGGAGGCCTTGATGTGGGCCGTCTCGATTAGAGGGAGACGCGCTGCTGCGTGGCACTCGTAAAGGCTGGTTTAAGCCACACTGACACTTGCACGACTTTGTGGCACGCATTGGCACGAACCCGGTCGTGCCAATGCGCAAACTAGTCGTAAACTCGCGTGAAGTGTTCGGAAACTCGTCGTGACTGCATCACATGTCGGGACGAAAATTTTGAAATGTTTAAAATTTTGGCACGACAAATTTTTCGTGACGGGTTCGTTAACTATGCGCAAACTGTTCGTGAACTTGTCGCGAACAGTGCGGGACAATGCAGGAGGATGCGCACCAGTGCGTGCCAGTGCGCGCCATGCCACGGCATGCACGACCTGCCACGCATTGTTCACGAACTGTTCACGAACTGTTCACGACAAGTTTGCGACATGTTTACGCATTGGTGCGCGTCGCAGCATGGTCGTGCGTTACCCCTGACACGGTCACGTGTACTTCACGCCTTGATGGCACGAACAGTTCACGACTAGTTCACGCACTTCACGAACAGTTTGCGCTTGGCACGAGCAGTTCACGACGAGTTTGCGAGTAGTTCACGACTATTGCGCAACAGTGTCGCTCGCGTCAATGCGGGGGTATATAATAGCCACTTCTCGCCATTCCACAACTTGCCAGCAAGCAGACAACATGCCGAAGACGAAACAAATAGGTGGAAGAGCAAAGCAGAGAAGGCCACAAGCCGACAGGCCAGAAAATATTGGAGCAGATCCAGAGCCAGAGACCGCTGAGAGAGATAAGTCCCTCCAGTCATCCATATCAAGTGTCGATGGCATCCCTGAGACACAGCAGGATACACTTGACACCCAGAGACAGCCATCCAGTGAGGAAGAGGCTACCCGGCAGCAGAAGAAGCGGGTCCGGGTATCCAAGAAGGAAATCCCTGAGTACCGCTGGACAGATGAGGGGGAGAGGGGGTTGGCTGACCTCATCAAGGAATACCCCCAGCTGTATGACAAGAAGCAAAAGGAGTGGCTTAACGTGGCGACCAAGAACAGCCTGTGGAACCGAGTCGGAGAGCAGCTGAATCCCCTGCCACTGGTCCCCAATGCAAGAAGCACTACGAGAACATGCGCACCAGGGTGGGAAGATCTTGAAGAAGGAGAAGAAGAGTGGGGCAAGCCAGCCTGAGAGGAGTGCCCGTGACGACGAGATCATGGAGACTTGGGTTTCTTAACACAGCACATCGTTCGGGAAAGACAGTCCCCAGTGAGCAGTTTGCTGTCCCCAGTCAGCCACAGTGACGAGCAGCGACGATGAGGATAATGATGTCCAGTCTACAGGGTCCCAGAGCCAGGCATTTACTACAACAGGCAAGGGCAAGGGAAGCGGTCCAGGCCCCAACAACAGAGACAGCCACCACAACCGCCGTCACTACCACCACATCGGGGTCACCCACATTGACCTCAGTGAAGCTGTCAGGCAGGTGAGAATCCCAATGTCACTAGTTGTAGATTGTATTCCAGTTTGTTCCATTTCTCTTTACATGACATGTGCAATATGATGCAATCAAATGCTGTACTAACTGGTGCCAATGTCTGTATGTTTCAGATCCTCTCCAAAGCAGACTCCCAGGGCGCCAGCCACTCCTACACCGGCCACCAGAAGATCGTCCATGATTTCGTGTGCCTGCTGGAAGGGCACATGCAGGGCATCCCGGAGGAATCCTGGCACGAGTTCCAGATTGACTGCCTCAACCTGGTCCACCGTTACAGGCAGCGGCGTCCGCTCTTCCAGCAATCACAGCAACAACCACCCATGATCTGGCAAGGCCCACAGCAGCAGCAACCCTGGCAGCCCCTTCAGCAGCAGCAGTTCTGGCACCCCCCTCAACCGGCCACCTGGCAGGCACCGCCACAGCAGCAGCAGCAGCAGCAGCAACCTCCAGCAAGTCAGCCAGCACCTCAACCCTTGTTGCCGCCCCAGCCACCACTGGCCTCCCAGTCTTCAGGCCAGTCGTCCTGGACACGGACCACTGAGTGGGAACCACGGATGCCACCTGCCCCGTCAGCGACTCTTGTCCAGTCGCCATCACCAACCCCTTTAGTGTCGCCGTCAGTCATCTTAAAGACACCTGTGACATCACCCAGCTTCCCGGGCCTGACCCCAGGGTCGGTAGGCAGCATCCTAGAGAGGAGTTCACCCTCAACCCCCTTCACCTCCAAGGACCTTAACACCCCGAAAGTCCACCGTGTATCCCCAGGCAGCGGTCCCAGCATCAGCAAGGACACTGAGTGAGACACTTTGAAAATGTTGTTTGTTGTTTTCATGTTAATAAAGTTGACTACTTTAAAACACTTGTTTTCATTTTCACATTAAAATAAAGTTAGCCACATATAAAAGAGACACCAAAAAGGAAAAGAAAAGAAAAATAAACGAGAAAGATTTTATTTCAATAGTGGTACAAATATAGATGCAGCTCATGGGGATACCATTCTTTCTTGCCAAGGGACGGCACCAGCAGGGGACATGTAGTAATGTGACAGGTAGTCTCGCTGATCCTTCGCCTCCCTCGCTGAATGGTGGCCTGGTAGAGGCATCAGCCCCAGCAGCTGCTGGTCGAGTCTCCATCTACCAGGGATCAGATCATATGTGTCCGGATCTTCGCGGTCCACTTCTGGAATTGCATGTGGGTATCTGATGAGGAGGAGGTTGTGTAGGACACAGGCGCACATGGTGATCAGGTTGATGTTGTCGGGGTGCTGCTGCATTGTTGTCAAGCAACGGAACCTGTGAGACAAGATTCCAAAGGCATTCTCCACAACACGACGGGCACGAGACAATCTGTAGCTGTATATGCGTTCTCGATGGACCTGTGATCGGTGGGAGAATGGTTTCATCATCCAGGTTCGGAGTGCGAAGGCGTCATCCCCTACGAAGTGATAGGGCACTGGCTTATCATCATTAGGGAGCGGTTCTGGTTGAGGCACTCCAGCTCTGTGGTCTTCTACAGCATCATGCAGGGAGCAGTTACTCCATGTTCCTCCATCCGATGCACCACCCTCTGCCCCAACATCCACATACAGGAACTTGTAGCCAGCATCTGCCACTGCCATCAGTACAATGCTGTGGAAGCCCTTGTAGTTATGGTATTTTGAACCAGCATTGGGTGGCTTTTTCATGGCGATGTGCTTGCCGTCTACAGCTCCCAGACAGTTGTGGTAGTTCCATCTGGAGCTGAACTTGGCAGCAACTTCCTTCCACATCTTTTCAGTTTTGGGGCAGCGGAGCACTTCGTCCTTGTAGACCGCGATGATGGCTTGACACACCTTGGGTATAAACTTGCAGATTGTACTTGCTTCAACCCTGAAGCTGAACTGCAGACTTGGATAGGAATTTCCAGTGGCTAGGAAGCGGAGGGTGGCAGCCAGCTTGAGTCCAACTGGAAGCGGTTCCCTCATGAAGGTGGACTGTTTCTGGAGGCGAGGGGTTAACTTCTCAACCATCTCTTGGAACAGGTCAGGTGTGATTCTGAGGTAATTCTTGTAGCCCCTTGGATCTTCCTTGTGGAGTTCAGTCAGTAGCGTGTCATACTGTCCAAACTCCTGTCTTCTGGCCAACCATTTCCTGACCCACACTTTCCTTGGTGTCCTTCTTCGAGGTGGGGTTGCCTTTTCTTCATCTTCTGCCTCTTGCACCCTTTTCTGCTGCTCTTCAACAATGGCTAGAGCAGCCGCCAGGTATAGGCATCTTCTCTTCTCTGCTACGACGTTGTCTCTGGAATTCAGCATGTTGTCTCTTCCACAGGCAATCCAAAAATGACGCCAGGGGTGGGGAGGCCCCCTTCCCCCTTCCCCCTGCCCAAATCGCCACGACGGCCTCCGAATAGCGCAAACTCGTCGGGCCAATGCGGGAAGTGCGTAAACTTTGCGCGAACAGTGCGTAAACTATGCGTAAATACGTCGCGCCAGTTCGTGTCAATGTGGGCACTATTGGGCGCGCATTCGTAACCTATGCGTGAACAGTGTGTGAAGTCGTCGTGAACAGTGCGGGAACAGTGCGGGAGCCTCCCGCTGCGTGCCACCAAAATGGCACGCATTGCCACGACACAGTTCGTGGCAATGCGTGCCACAAAGTCGTGCAAGTGTCGGTGTCACTTAACGTTAAGTGACGCTGACGCGCCACAGGCTGATGCGTCGCCATGAGTGGCGAACTCCGCGATTCACTGCGACGAACTGGTTACGCGCGATTGCAGACTTCAGAAGAACCTGAAAGAGGTGCAGAAACACCAGATTGCAGGACAATGCCTTCCGGGGTTCGACAGACAAAAACTGAGAAAAAGCGCCAGAACTCAATTGCTGAACCGGCTGACCAGTGGAAAATGCTGCTGAACGGTGGACAGCGCTACTGATGCGACTGAGCAATCACGAACAATTGCATAATCTCGTGAAAAATAACGTGGGAAACTCATTATGTCGTCTGGCACGCAGTTGACACGTGGCGACCGAGTTCGGCTCAATGCGTAATCGTGCTGGCTTACAGACGACAGTTTTGCCACGATATGCCGACAAACTGTCGTGCCACCTCGTGTCCGTGTAAATACAACTGTCGTGGCAGCCCGTGGACTCCTCGTGACTTTGTTGTGCCACCCGCGGCCTTGTCGCGACAACCCGAAAATTTTTGAACATGCTCAATATTTGGTCACGACAATTGCCACGAGAAAATGTTAAATCTGTCGTGCCCATTCTGTCGTGCCACCTCATGGCCCCTTCACGACAAGGGCACGACACCTCGTGGCGCCCCGTGGCCCGTCGTGGCAGAAGATGAACTGTCGTGGCAGCCACGACGTCGTGCCTATCGTCCGTAGAAATCCAAGGGGTGCCGAGGAGTGCACGACAGGCAAATAGCCTGCAGCGACAGTGGCACGGGCTTGACGCGACAGAAAATTTTTATTGAATTTTATTGCCACGAGGTGTCACGAGCGGCGCGCGACGAGATGTGGAGGCACGACAGTCAGAGGCGGAATGAGTTGTGGGCGGCGTAGGCGGGGAAAATACTCGACGCTGATTGGCTGAGACGCTGTAGCACCTTGATCCGCGACCCTATAAAGCAAGGCAGGTACAGCCTGCTGGCCCGCCGTTCACAACACATCATCAAGATAGTCAACCCAAGCAACCCCAGCCCACCAAGATCGTCCAGGACGACTCACCTGACGAGCTGACCCTGAACGTAGCCAGACACCGGAATTATGTCGCAGGAGATAGAAGAGATCCAGCCGGATCTCTTCACCGATACCCACCTGCGCCGCCCAAGAAAAAGATCCGCACATCGAAGAAGGACATCCCGGGTACTCTTTCACCTGCCCAAGTGTTGGAAGTGGCTGACTTTGTGGCTACAAACCCCGAGCTGTACGACAAGACCCACGCCCGGTGGATGGACCCGAACCACAAGACTAACCTGTGGAAGGAGATTGCGGCGAAGTTCGAGGGCTACGCACCAGCAGGTCAAGAAACTATTTGACAATCGTCGGACGGAGTACAGCAGGATTGAAGAAGAAGGAGAACAAGAGTGGTCCTCGACGCAAGCGGACCAAGAGGGAGGAGACCATCATGGAACGTGGGGCTTCCTCAAGGGCACATTGCCCACGAGCAGACGGACCCCTTCGGACACCTTCTCCCAAGCCACTGCAGCGTCTCCCGATCTTCTCAGTGATGCTGACTCTGACCTGTCAGCTCCTCCATCGCCCGCCGTCGAGCCCTTCATTCTGCCACTCCTACAACACCTGTTCGGGGCCAAATTCAACGCCTGGTAGACCACGCAGCTCAGCAACTGGAGAAGCAGATGACACCGCGAGAGAGAGGAGGTCGACGCATTTCTCATCATGCTCCGGTACAAGCTGGCCCACCTCGAGGATGACGACTGCGAGGAGCTGCAGGCCAACATGATGGTGTACGCCAGCGAGTGCAGCAAGCGGCGTCCTCTTCAGCATCGCCAGGCCATGCACAGGAGAATGCGAAGGGCGATGGATTCATCTGTTTCCCACATGCACGAGCCTCAAGCACCACCTCCAAGTTCTAGCCAGCCTTCTACTCCAGCGGCCACCCAGATTGTTCAAGCGGCAGGGGCAGTCATCGCAATACCAGCATGGGTCCTGGCCTCCAGGTCAGACTGTTTACCAGCCACAATTCCAGACCGTTCCTGTGATCCAGCAGCAGATACCGGTCCAGCACCTTTCCTCCGATGTCACCCTTCAGCCTGCCCACCATAAGCCCTGTCAAGGACGTTAGATCCATGACGCCCAGCCACAACACACCCCAGGCCTGAACCTTGACGAGGACAATTAAAACCTCACCTTTCCTGGCCTCTGCGGAGGTCAGCCACCTTTAAAGGCCTCCTCTAGGAGGCCGCAATCAATACTAAAAAGAGAATGACTTGACCATAACTCTGCTGTGACTCTGCTCTAGCTCTGTTATGCACTTAAAAAAAGAGAATGACTGACTAACACATAACTTAATACTTGCTGTGTTCACACAACTTGTATTTTCTTATGTAGGCACTCCAAAAAACAACAACCTCTTGGTTGCACTTCCTAAAAGAGAATGATAATGACAAATCCTTCCTATCGTAACTCTAAAAGTTAGGTAGCTAGGCAGGCAGGTACATAGGTAGGTAGGTAGACTATAAGAAAATTAAAGTTTAGCAGCTAAAAGAAACATAAAAATAGATAGGAAAAAACAAAACATATATAAAAGTAATAGCTAGGATAGTTAAAAATAATGGCCTACAATATGATAGGAAATATAACTGAAAATAGAAGACCATATAGCTAGCAAAAAACAATAAAAAAATTAGGTAACTTGGTAGAATTGTTGAATGTAGACAGTAGTCTTGTAGACACATTAGTTGCACTTAGAAAATTAGATATGCAGCACTTGAAAATTAGCTATGCATGTGCATGTCGATTTGTTGAATGCAGACAGTAGTCTCGTAGACACATTAGTTGCATAGAAAAATTTCATATGTAGCACTTACAAAAGTAGCTATGCATGTGCATCTTATATAGCACACATTAGTGCAGTTAGATAGAATCAAGTATGTCAACACTAAGTACGCTTGCAGGAATAGCTTTTAGGTTCATTGGATTGTGTAGGACTTAGAAAAAAAATAGTGACAGCACTTACTCAAACTTCATAAGTGGGCTTGCATGGACGCATTGTGTATTGCATGCGCTTTGAAGGAATTAGGAAAAACACAAGTAATGACATTAATTGTAGAAAGTAATACAAGTACGCTTGCATGGACATCTTGTGGGTCCATGAACTAAGTAGTGAAACCACTCAAACAACTTATTCAAAGTATGCGTTCATACACAGCTTGTTGTTTCGTGTCAGTTGAAGACAAATAGTTACCTGTCACCTGAGACCCTTGCCCTGTTAATTACCTTTGCCTCCTCCTTCCCTGCCCCCCCAAAAAAACACCCTTTATCTACCGATGACCTCACCCCTTCCTTGACCCCCAAACCCTTTTCTCTCACCTCCTTTCCTGCCAACCCACCCCTTGTTCGCTCCCTGGGACATTACCTCCCTCACCCCCCCCCCCCCCCGGTTCTTTACCTGTGACCCCAGGTCCCCCCACCCCCCCCCCCTCTCTCTCTCTCTCTCTCTCTCTCTCTCTCTCTCTCTCTCTCTCTCTCTCTCTCTCTCTCTCTCTCTCTAGTTCGATCTGTTTCTTTTGTAGTTCGATCTGTTTCTTTTACGGTATTGTCGAAATTTAAGAGTGCGGATCTTGTTCTGAATTTATATATATATATATATATATATATATATATATATATATATATATATATATATATATATATATATATATATATATATATATATATATATACACACACACACACACACACACACATATATATATATCTATATATATATATATATATATATATATATATATATATATATATATATATATATATATATATATATTTTTTTTTCTTTTTCTAATGAACTTGTTAGAAAATAGTATGTCATCAAGTATGGTGTAACCTTTTGACTTAAAGTTTGATGCAATCTCACTAATATATTTTATTTGTCCAAATACACTTTTTTCATTGGTAGACATTTGCTCTTTTCAAGTTACTAGAGATTCATTGTATATTGTTCTACTTTAATCATATAGCTTTTATAACTTTCATTATTAGCATGCTATTATTTCTTATTATTTTTTTTTATTTTGGTACCTTCTAAGTTTAGTTTTCCATTTCATTTTTTTTTATTTCTCATTCAATATATGTTTCAGTGGGTACCTTTTCTTATATTTTCTTATATTTCTTACATTTCTTATATATCTTTTTTTTGGTACCTTTTCATTTTTTTCCATGTCATTTTGTTTTTTGTTTATTATTCAATAAAAGTTTCAATGGCTAACTACAGACATCCACAAACACTTAAAGAGAATGAAACACAGTTTTAAAGTAAGCATATTATTAGTTACAAGAGAGTACAATTTATATTACATATTTATTAGTTTTCACTCGGCGTCTTGGGGGCGTCCTCGAGGTAGACCAGCCGTTCCTGCCAGGGCACAGCTCCAACTTCTGAGGTGTAGTAGTTCGCCAGGTAGTCCCTCACGGCCTTTGCTCGCCTGCTGGGGTTGTTGCCTCTGGCTGGAGCGAGGTCTGCCATCAGGGTCTCGCCTTCTCTCCAGCTGCCAGGAACAATGTTGTGGTCCTCGTCTTCGTGGTCTATCTCGGCAGGTTGGATGGCGGGTGTGACGACCATGTTGTGGAGAATGCAGCAGGTGGTGACGACATCTCTCACTGTTGCAGGCAAAATCCATTGGTGACTCCGAAAACCTTGAACTTGCGCTGCATCACCCCGAAGGCGTTCTCCACCACCCGGCGAGCTCTTGAAGACGGTATGAAAACAGTCTCTGCTGGGGGATCTGGCTTCTGTTGGGTAGAGCTTCATCAACCTCGGCTGCAGGGCGAAGGCATCATCACCAACGAGGTGGTAGGGCAGGGGAGTGTCGTCGTGAGGCAGGCAAGTGTCGTCTGGCAGGCTGAGCGCTCATGATTCGATGGCCTGCTGTAGGGTGCAGCGGTTCCAGGTGCCTGCATCGCCAGCTCCCCTCAGCCCCGACGTCGACGTAGATGAACCTCAAGCCAGTCCGCCAAAGCCAAGAGGATGATGCTGTGACTTCTTATAATTGAAGAACTTGGGCCAGCGTGGGGTGGTCTTCTGATGGGTACGTGTTTGCCGTCAGGGCGCCGAGGCAGTTGTGGTAGTTGCACCTGCGGGAGAATCCGTCTTCCACCTCCTTCCAGGCTTCAGGCGTTCGAGGGCAGTTCAGGGAGTCGTCCTTGTAAACTTGGATGATGGCCTTGAGGACTTTGGGACCAAATCTGGAGATCGATTGAACAGACACCCTGAAGTCGTAAGTGGAGGCATGTAGTCATCTCCCGTGGCGAAACAGCGTGATGTCACTCCAGCTTGAGGCCCACGGGAAGAGCAGGACGCATGTTGGTGTCTTGACATCCAACCAGGAGGAGTGAGTCGCTCCACCATTTCCCCAAAAACCTCTGGCGTGAAACGAACAAACTTCCGGTAGCCCTTCGATCTTCTCTGTGTGTTCGATGTAGGAGGTGTTCGTACTGACCGAACAGAGGGCGTCGAAGAAGCCAGCTACGACTACCACAGGGCACGTCTTCTTCTTCTCATTCTGGGTGGGGTTCCTCCATGTTGGGGGTGCTTGAACAATTTTCTGGGCCCTCGCCTACGCTGGGGTTCAGGTAGAGGTAACAAGCCGCCAGCAAACATGCTAGGGCCAAAAACCTTCAGGATTGTTAATGTCGAGGGCGAGAGCTCTGTCCATGTTGCAGGCCGTCTGGATGGAAAGTGAAACTTTGAATTCGTCTTGTCACTTATATATAGCCCTGCGGCGGTTGGCGCTTCCGGTGTCACGGTATGCACGAAAGAGTGCCCAATGGGCTACGACAGTCGCCAGGCCCAGCACAGTTTGCGGGGAGGGCGCCCCCAACATGCGAAGACGTCGCCCTATATAAAAACATTGGGGCACGACAAAAATGGCTGTCGTGGCACCATAGCTTGTCGTGGCAGCCTCGTGCCACCTGAAACGCCCTCGTGCCCCTTGTCGTGGCCCGTTTTCGTGTGGTAAAAAGCAATTGTCGCGACCTGCAGGGCGTGCACGACAAGGCACGATAGATGCGCGACAACTTTCTCGTGGCCTTCTCGTGCCCAGCTTGTGTCACGACATTTGTCGTGGCATGTCATCGCAAAACTGTCGTCCGTGTAAACCAGCCTTTATCAAAGAACGAGACGCTTCACATGGTCGAGGTGGACAACTTTGACCCCCGTACGACGTTAAGTGTCATACTTTAATCTGTTTCCTCTTTCATGTTGGAGGACCCAGTAAAGCCTTCAAAGCGTGGAGTGAGGTTGCTTTGAATCTCTGGGTCTCTTGAATACCCAACATCACCAGGGCTAATTCGGTTTATCTTTGGTGGTCCGCCATTTGCTGATCATTTTATCCTGTTTGAAGTCTGCAACTCTGGAGTCTCCATAATCATCAAATTGCTTCAAATGGGTTTCTTCCGCTTTTGTAGCAGTGAAATTACAAGAAGCCTCTTGTCACTGTCGATGACAGCAGAAATGGGGCGCATCAACTGATTGAACACAAAGAAACACAAAATGGGGAACAAACAACAGCAGACCCTGCCGGTCCTGACAGGGCTGTTTGCTGACAGAAGCTTACTAACTAACTAATCAAAGGTGGAGATGAAGGACAACAAAGGCTCCTCCTACCCCCATCCATCAGCAAAAGCAAAGCTGGCAGGAAAGGAAAAAGAACCATGCAACGCATGGAAAAACTACGCATGGAAATTATGTAATGATAATATCTTCAACGTTGCTGGTTGGATTCAAGCAACACTTGTCTAATCTATTTTTAGAAGGCCATCCTTTATTTGTACTATCAACGACATCACTAGGGTAGAGGTTCCAAACATTAACAACTCGATTGAAGAAGTGAAGTGTTTTGGCTTCGTGCGACGATAATCTTTACCACTTATCTTCAAATTGATTTCTTCTTGTTCTATTTGATCGATCAATTTGTTAGAGAAGTAATCTTCCGCATTAACTATCACTGAATCACTTTAAACACTTTAAGCAACTTCACATAAGATCGCCTCGCATTCTTCGTTTGATAAGCTGAATAAATTTACTTATTTTAAGCCTTTGTTCATATATGATAAATTTCTCAACCTAGGAGTCATCTTTTTACTCTTCGTTGAACCCGTTCCAACTTTTCTATGTATTTTCTGTAATGAGGAGACACGCTGTACACAGTACTCTAGACGAGGTCGAAACCAACGAGATTATACAGTTTTAATATTACTTTTTTTCCGATTTAGCCCCGATTAAAGAACTCGACCGATGAAGCCCAACCAATTTGTTTTGTTTAACTACCTCTGAACAATGCTGACCGAACTTTAAATCGCTTGATATAGTAATTCAAGATCCTTTTCTTCTTACACGAAAGTTGTTGGCCATTTATTACGCTGCCGAACGCGATTATTATTTTCGATGTACAACTTACTTTACATTTGTCTTGATCAATTAAATTCCATTGCCATTGATTGGCCCCAACATTACCAAATCGATCTAGATCTGATTGTAAAAGCTTCTTCGTCAGTGTCGCCACAGATTTAACTTTTACTAGCAGATTTTGTGTCGTCAGCAATTTTTGATACTTTTGCAAGTAGAAAGCCGCATCATCGATATCGTGGTAACATTAACAAATTAAGAAGTAGCATGGCTTTTTGGCCAGCACTGATCCTTGGGGTACGCCGCTTCTGACATCAGGCCAGTTAGATGTAACACCGTTTAGAACTTCTCTTTGTTTCCCCTCAGAGCCAGTCCGCAAATGACCAATCGTCGAATGTTGCCGAGATACCGTGCTGAGCAATCGTTGGTGGGGGACCTTATCAAATGCCTTTTGAAAATCCAGATATATGATATCTACTGATCTGCTTTCATCGAACACCTCAAAAATATAATGAAAAACATCAAGTAAGTTAGTTAAACACGAACGTTTATTTATTTTTTTTTTTTTACTTTTTTTTTTCGTCGCGGCCTTTAGCGCCCGGTAGAGGCTATTTCCCGGTGGGGCCTGATGGTCGACCCAAGCGCTTCGGTGGGTCCTGATGGTCAGGCCAGCCCGTTCTGTAGCGCAGGCGAGTATTTTTTTTTTTTTTTTTAGTGGCGCCATCTTGCATTGGCTCATGCCGCCTCCCAGGGCTCATCTTTGATCCTAGAATCTAGAGTCCGGGTTGATAGGTGGAGTCTTCTGGATAGCATGTGGGTAGTTTTAAGCCACCACTCGGCGGCGGCTGAAAAATCCCAGCTTGGTATTGGCACCGGGCGGGGTTGAACTCGCGTCCTCCTGAACAAAGTGCTGTTACTCTCTGTCGATTCAGCCATACCGCCTCCCCAAAATACATGTTGCGAATTATTTATTATGTTATTTTCTTCGAAGAATTTCACCTATATTATGCGCGAATGATCGTCTGTTAGCATTGACTTACAAACCAATCGATGTCAGGCTAATTGGTCGATAGTTTCCTGGATGAGACTTTTCCCTTTTTGAAAATTGAGTTGTGACATTTGCAGAAGTTTCCAATCCGACGGAACTTTTCAGCTGTTAAAGATTTATTGAATATGATGTAGAGCGGGTTTACAAATTTGATGTTTGATTTCTTTTAAGACCCTAGAGGTAATTTTGTCTGGACCAGGAGCTTTGCTTACTTTTAATCTTTTTCAATTGTGCGTAAAATGTCACTTTCTCTGCAATGAGCCACCCCCACTTAACATCTTTTCGGTTCTTCTAACCTCCTGGCGGTTGAGGTGTTAAACAATCTTCGTCAGTAAAGACGGATGCGAAAAAGAGATTATTTAGGATTGTAGCCATTTAGGATTGTAGCCATTTAATTTTCATCGTTCGTCAATGGTTTCCATTATCATTGTAAGCGGTCCGATACCACAAGTGGTGACTTTTTACAATTATTTACATAGCTAATTGGTATTTAGGATTAGATTTACTCGTTTTCTTTATATATTCTTAATATTTTTCTTGCTTCGTTTTATTAATGTCTTAGTTTTTGCGGCAAAATTCTCTACAACTCTATTTTGTCAGCCTCACTTTCTGAGAATGATATGTATCATCTACTGTATACGCGTTTTTAAGAGATGGCCTATTTTTGAATTTCATTATTCCTTTGGGTTTCTTCTTTAAAGCTGAACGTCTGTTACGATAGAATTTTGCACATATGCTTGCCAACATTGTTCAATATTAGTGGTGAGGGGCCCCCAAGATTTATCAATATCTGTTTCCGCCGATGATTTCAGTCAGTCGAATTATTTAGAATTGAAGTGTAAGGAAGAATTTGGTGATGCTGCTGCTACTTGGGGCATCCACTTTTGCTAGGAGAAAGAAACATCACCAAACCAGGGAACAGAAGGAGTTGGATAATCTTTGTTTGTCTCTCAACCATGCCGTTGGAAGCAGGGTGACACGCTACAATATTGCATTTACGGATCTCGAATTGACGGCAAATTTCTTACTGCACGAAATTTGATTATTAAATTCCATTGGTTGTAAACAATAACTTTACCTTTTGGTGTGTTGAATTTACCAGGAACTTTACCTCATCAATTAGCGCTGTCGCCACTGTTTTGGCTGATTTATTTTTGAGTGGCACCAGTACTGAGAACCTACTAAAGTGATCAATGGCTACAAAAAAGGTACTGGTGGCCTTCTGGTGGTGATGGCCCATTTTAACAAGTCAATCCTTCTGATGTTGCATGGTTCATGAGAACTGGATAACCAGAACAGGCACCTGTGACTTTTAAGAAACCTTTGTTTTCAGCACAAGACTGGTATTTATCTAACTGCAAAATTGTGAATGTCCTTCAGCATGGTGACAGGCCAATAGTATTCAGATAGGAGACATCCTATCTTTCCCCAGAGTAGCCTGCATGTGGGGAGGAATGTAAATTGTGGATAATGGCTGAACAGAGACTTTTGCACTACTATCTCTGTGACTTCGGTTAAGCTAATCTTTTTTACATCAAAGGATGCTGCTCAAAGGGCAGCAAAAATAGTACAAAAAAAGCCCTTACTCGCCGCTCCACTAAAGTAAAAAGTAGAGAGGTCAAGTCATAGGCAGGAGGAAATACAAACGAAGAAAGACTGTTCCAGAGTGTACCAGTGAAGAGATGAAAGAATGGGATGCTGGTTAACTCTTGCATGAGGGGTTTAGATAGTATAGGAATGAGCATGAGTTGAAAGTCGTGTGCAGCGGGTCCGCGTGAGGAGGCATGCAGTTAGCAAGTTCAGAAGAGCAGACAGCATGAAAATATCGATAAAGATAGAAAGAGAAGCAGCATGGCGGCGGAATTTAAGAGTTAAAAGGCTGGTAGTAAGAGGAGGCTAATGAGACGAAAGAGCCTTAGGGTTCGTTCACTACAAGCAGAGCAGGGCAGAACAGAGCGGTTAATAGCGGCATTAATTTTTACATAGTTTGAATGTACAAATTAGGTGTTTACACTTCAAGCAGAGCGGCGTGCAGCGCAGCTAATGTCCTCCACCTCCACCATTCAATCAACATGGCCAAGAAGCTATCTACAAAGGTAAGTTTTTATTGCTGAAGCAAAATTACAAAACTGACCAGATTGTGCATAGTTGAGGTACAATTTAACGATATATAATAGCCGTATGTTGAGAAAAGCTAATTTGGTGATATTCTGATCTTATACACAATCATCAGTGACCCACACAGCCATGTAAATCGTTACATTTTCATCATCCTTCCAGATGAACACCAAAGAATTTATCGGGATGTTGCCTCATGACCTGCTCTGTAGCAAAAAGGTCACCCAGACTTCCAAAATGGAGATGTCGCGACACCCTCTTACGTGAAATGGCAGATGTATTATCAGTCACCGGTAGTAGAAAACCAAAGTAAATGACATGCATAAGTAGTGTTCATAGGTGAAATACTGAGCTAGAAGGACATGAACTATAACATTTTGTTATTTGCATAATGTATATAACACAACACATACAATTTTAGATTTAAAAAAGATTTACAAGCCTCGGCAAATCAAGACTAGCCTATGTAACTGTATAATTTATTAGTGTGGCCTATTATTTTGAAAAATGGATTATATTTAATTTAATTAGAAGGGAGAATAATAGTTTTGGTAAATGATAGACAAATTGAGTTTTGACTTATCGTTATTAATATCTTAAAATAATCCTTTTTTGCTTTTACTTAACATCTCCTACAATAATAGGTAGCTAATAATAATAATGATAATACAACAAAATGATACAGGAGAAAAATCGAAATGAGTTAAATCCGCGTAGCCTACTACTTATGCAATAAAATTTCAAAGATGTTATTCTTTACTGATGTTAGTAACGCATACGTCAGGGGTTTTAACCTTGAGGTTTGGAAGCGTTCCCCATTGCCCAAATAGCGGTTTTTCGCAATTTTTAGATAGTAAGCAAATGGCACATCTCAAAAATCATTTTGAATTACAACTGCGGTTTTACAATGTTTTTCTTTACATTTGTAAATCTTTAAAACTTACGAAAACTGCACCGCCAATTACATTATGTCACTTTCATTATATACACTTTATCAACCCTATCAGCTTGTACATGGAACCGCTACGACACCATTAACATAATTTTTGAGCTGGTCACGGATCCATGAGGGATAGGCCAACGTGGTCTTCCGCGATACAGGGTTTGCTTATTGGCGGGATGATCATTGTAGAGGTAATGTTGGTTTTGAATATAGGCACCTTGCCTTAGGCAACTGTACTAATCCCGCGGTGTCAGTTGGTTTTGACCGTTGTGGCCCCTTCAGAGGCTGGTGATTACCTCAGGGCCAGTTCACCGTCTCTGTATCGCGTACGCACGTGCAATTAGTTCGCCCTTCGTTACTTTCCACAGAATACGGACTTTTATTCAGTGTTTGTCTATCCATCGATTACAAGTGTCGACAAGTACCTGACCAACATGGCGTGAGTAGGATTTTGTGGAAACAGAAACAGTGGAAGGCAGTATATTGCCGAGTGAGCACGGGCCAGCCGCTCCATTCCGTGCGGACGATGGACGGTGCCGGTGAGGAGGCCCAGGGCCACCTGCCCGGTGAACTCCGCTTATTACGTGGTTATTTACGATTTATATGCGGTTCGAGCTGGTCGGAGGCGCCGCCCCCAGAAGTATCGTTGAAATAACGCAGTATTAAGGCAAGAGTATGGGCAAGCGCCGTTCGGGAACACCAGGAGTAACGCCACCGCTGCCCTCGCCCCTGATGGATGAACTACTGGCCTGCGCAGCCCGAGGGCAGGAGGAGGCAATCACCGCCTACCTCCCCTTCCTCCCCCTCCGTCTCTGCAAGGACTGACATGTCAGCTTACAATGGATGCGTGGAGACGCGGCAACGGCGCGAGGAAGAGCGAGGCACAGAGAGGACGCGTACAACGCCGAGGAAGATGAGGGCAATGGGAAGAGGACGCGGCACAACCATGTTGAGGGAAGAGTTGAGTGTGTCGGGAAGACGAACGGCTTCGGCGCGAGGGAAGAGCGAGCACGATATCGAGTCACTGCACGTAGATGAGCTCCATTTTCCGCCCGAACAGCCTTCAACTGGGGGACGGATCCTCCTCCCTCAGAGGAGTATCGTAAGAACGGTTCACGCGAAGGCAAACGACCCTGCTGAAACCTATTAGTACTGCCTGTCTTGACGACATCTCTAGTCGCCCTGTATTTTACCTCTTACGATTTTTCGCCCAGTCATTCTTTATTGTCCACGTTTCGTAGTTCTTCTGCCTTGTTCATGTGGTCACTTCTCACTAAGCTACCTCTTACTTCTACCACTCAATCACAGCTGGTATCTTACGTGCACATACCCTTCAGCTACGCGGACTTTCCTTTACCTATGCCTTTTACCACCTTTTCCTTACGCTGCCAACGGTTCTCTGCATTCGCTCCACATTCCCAGCCCAATCATCTTGATTTCTGGTGACTTCATGCATATTTTCTTCTCTACACCTTCCGGTCTTGCCATCTGTCATACGTCTTTCTCCTATCTGCACCGCTGCTCCCTTCGCTATTATGCCCGCGTTCTTTCACTCGCGTAGGGTGGCCATTCTCTGCATCTCCACGGACACTCTTTCCTGTTGTTTCCCGTATCTCATGTATGCTTCGCCCATGTGCCATCAACAAGTGTATCATTGACAATTCTTCTATTTTCGGAGGCAAGTCTCTCACAGTCGCCTGCCAAAACTGGCCTCAAACGTCATAGGAGCGTATGTTGTCCCCGATTCGTGCCTCGTAACGTAGCAGGCCTTTGTCACGTATCCGTCGAGGCACCACCTCTGGTTGGAAAAGCTCACTTTTCCCGGTCTCGTAAAGCCGCCAACACCACCTCCAGTTCCCCTCGACGGTGCAACATTCCCTCCCCAAAGTTCGAGCTCCTCCAGGAAATCAACTCTACCCTACTCAAGCACCATGTCCTTATGAGAGTACACCCCATGTACTGTACCCGTACCTTAGTGTCGTCACCTTGGCACTGATCCTACTCTTTATAACGTTCGTGGTCTTTTGTCTTTTGATAGCCTTTGTATATTATACCTGCATGACCTACTTTTACCATTCTTCGTTTTACAAATACTTTTATGTACCACCCACTGTGTATCCATTGCCCACAAGGTTAGGATTCATACCATTAGGTTAAGTTAACTTTGCTTGCCTGAACGTGAATGTCACTTTCACTTGACTTCATGCCAAGGGGTAGGCGGTGGCTGAACATATAGCAAGACGGCCCCGCGTTCAGGAGGAAGCGAGTTCAATCCCCGAGCGGTGCCACCAAGCTGGGATTTTTCAGCCGCCGCCGAGTGGCTTAAAACTACCCACATGCTGTCCAGAAGACCACGTATCAACCCGGACTCTAGATTCTAGGATTAAAGATGAGCTCCAGGAGGGCAGCATGAGCCAATGCAAGATGGCGCCACTATAAACACTCGCCTGCGCCAGAACGGGCTGGGGCGACCCTCAGGACCCATCGGGAAGAAGCCTTGGACCGACCATCAGGATCCACCGGGAAGAAGCCTACCGGCGAAAAAAAAAAAAAAAAAAAAACCGTTGTTGGTGCAATGCCATAATTATCCCATGTTACTATCCATGTTAATGTTTTATCTCACACCACATTCCAATAACTTTCCGAGTGGTTTGACTTTTATTGTATACTACCATATGTGCTTCATAACCTTTTTATGTGTTATATTTTAATCAATATGTATATAACCAGTGTACTTCTATTTTATCATGTATTTTAAGACTCCATGGATGTCCCACATTTACCCTATTATTTCATTATGTACTAAGTTTAATATTACTACCGTGCACAACATTTAATTGTATTACTGCGCCTTTTTTTGTATCCATATCGTCTACTTGTTCAATTTGAAGACAAATTGTCCGCGTAGCCGAGCCATGTTAGGCACGGGAATTTTCCATATCACTCACGCATCACGTGACAACGCCCCTGTATATGGATAGTAACTGTGCGGTGGGAAAAAAAAAACTGGCGGAGACGATAGAGAACGCCCAACCTCGAGGAAGCTGATTCAGTGATAGAAGAAATATGAAGTTTCCAGTTAAGATTTTGAGTTAAGGATAGACCGTGGATGTTTAGTGAAGAAGAATGTGACAGCTGAGAGTTGTCGAAGGATAGGGAATACGTGTTTGGAAGATTATGTCGAGTTGAAAGATGGAGAAATTGAGTTAAGAACATAAGAAGTTTAAGACATTGAAGCCCACCAGGTTCCTTATGCCCCAATCGGAAATAATAGCAAGGTCAGAGGTTAAGCGTTCTGCAGCCTCCCGTCTAGAGTCTTGTAATTCCTGTTGGGAGGCTCTTCTGTTTAAAGAAGTTGAATAATGCAAAGTAGAGGCGTCGGCATATGAGTGGATACGACAGTTTGTTGTCTAAAGAAGATCATTGATGACTATCAGAAAGAAAGCAGGAGACAGAACAGAGACCTGCGGGACATCACTGTTGATAGGTTTAGGGGAAGAACAGTGTCCGTCCACAACATCAGAGATATAACAGCCGGAAAGGAAATTGGAGAAAAAGGTACAGAGAGAAGGATAGAATATGTAGGAGGGTAGTTTAGAAAGCAAAGAGTTGTGCCAGACTTTATCGAAAGCTTTCGATATATCTAGCGCAACTGAGAAAGTTTCACCGAAACGGCTAAGAGAGGATGACCAGGAGTCTTAAGAATGTAAGATCACCAGTAGAACGCCCAACTCCTGTGCACAACCCCTGGCAGATGATGGAGTAATAAAGCAAGAGTAATCGATTTGGCAAGTCACATTATAGATCATCAGCCATGAAAATGAAACCCATGATCGCAGTTAAATCATTGATTATGGAACACGTGGAATATGCATAGGTGTATTAATTATTTGCCTCATATACGTATACCTACCTACAGATGTCTTATAATCTATAGACCTTGACCCTTCTGTTTTTTATCTCGAGCAGGAATGGAGTAGTGTAGCTCTTAGGAAATAAGAGGAAAATTAAATATTTTTATTCATTTCACATAGAATGTTATAAACATTATTTCAAAGTCCTCTCTCATCAGACGAATTTCAACACTTCTCATCTTTAGCAACCCCTTGACCCCCCCCACCCCACTCCGCCCAGCCAATCCTGTACCATCTGAGGTCTACCTGTCGCTTGAAAGGAAAGTAATCATTCGGTACTCGGTTTACTAGGTTTTGAAAAGTAATCAAAACCGAATTACGGTTTGTAGAGAGTACTCGGTTCCCCATCACTACTGAAACGTTCTAAAGCGCGCTGAGGTTGCTCCGTGGACCGTTTGGCCAGAATCCAATTTTGTTTTATGAGGTATATTTAGAGTTGACAACCAGGGTGTGTCAGGTCAGCCCCAACGAAGCTTCAACTTTTCTTTCAATTATCCTAAATTACCTGTGTTTCTCTGGGACTTGTAACAATAGGCGCATCTAACATTACCATGGCCGATCCATGATTCAGTATGTCTCCTAACTTATATAATTGTATTTCGTTATAATTATATAATTGTGTTTTCGTTATAATTGTATTTCGTAAAGAATCCTTATAACCAAAAAATAACTAAAATTATAAGTGTTCTTTTTCTTAAACAGAAAGGACATTGAATAAACAGAACAATAATATGAAAATATGTTCCTATTTTATACGACATCTATGGGCCGAGGCAGCAGCGCACGCCATTTTACGGGTATCAGATAACTTCAATAAGCATATTTTTACTGCGCAAAGCAGTTGATGTCACTTAGTGACTTCGTGAGCTTTCATATTTATCTATTTGTGTGTATTTCATGGAGGCATAACTTACATTACTGCTTTCAGTTTTACTAGTGACACGAATTTGTGACTATCACACTTCAATTTTACTCAGTTAAGTGAATCAGACACCACAGAAATATTACCAGTGTGTGTATCAATGAATACAAAGATAAGCACATGCTTTGATTTTTTTTTACGACAAAGGAGACAGCTAAAGGGCACACAAAAAAAGGAAACTAATTAAAAAAAGCCCGCTACTCGCTGCTCCCCCCCAAAAAAAAGAATCAAAAGAGGTGGCCGAAAGAGAGGTCAACTTCGGGAGGATACCCTCCTCTTGAAAAAGTTCAAGTCGTAGGCAGGAGGAAATACAGATGAAGGAAGATTGTTCCAGAGTTTACCAGTGTGAGAGATGAAAGACTGAAGATGTTGGTTAACTCTTGCATAAGGGGTTTGGACAGTTTAGGGATGAGCATGAGTAGAAAGTCGTGTGCAGCGGGGCCGCGGGAGGGGGGGAAGCATGCAGTTAGCAGGTTCAGAAGAGCAGTCAGCGTGGAGATAGCGATAGAAGATAGAAAGAGAGGCAACATCACGACGGAATTTAAGAGGTAGAAGACTATCAGTAGGAGGAGGAGTGCTGATGAGACGAAGAGCCTTAGACTCCACTCTGTTTAAGCGCGAGTTAACTATAGTATGTATCGTGGATCATTTATAAAATAAAAAATCCGAATAGGCTATTCTTTAGCTCACTACCGTCGCTCGAGGCACAAAAAACAGTTACTCTGCCAAGTTTGTACCCCACATTTGACGATGTTAGGTGCACCTATTGCACGTCAATGCAATAAGTGATACTGTTGTTAACATAAATGGATTGATCATTCTCGTTGTTTTATTTATTGGTAAACGAGAATATAAATGACCAATGCAAGGTTCTCCTCTTTAAAAATCTTTCCTGCATGAAAACCCTGCGAAATCAATCATAACTGACCATTTTTTTTTTAATTCTGTTTGTATTACAATATTTGCTGAGTACCTGCTTTGGGTGTATCAGTCTCGCCTTTGACGTAATTTATCAAAAACATTAAAAAGTCAAGCATCTCGACAACCCGCCCTCCCCCTCAACACTAGGACGGCCAGGTGTTTGGGTCCGCTTCCAGCATATTACACTCCGCCCTCAAATGATTGCTGCATTTTGTTTGGGGTGGTCCAAGACCTTGGGTCCAAGACCTTGTGCAGGACAATAGTGATGGCGTTTAAGGCCAGAGGTAGAGGGCGGAGTATCACACTGGAAACTGAAGCCAGTGTACCCCAGATGTAGTGCCAGGGGCCTATGCTAAGTTAAGAAAGGAATTTAAATTGATCACAAGTAGGAGTATTGTAAGTGTTAAGCATCATCCAAGTTGCAAGTCTCCTCCTCTGGTCAGACTTCCATCCCCTCTCTCCCCCATGCACCTGCATCCCGAGTTGGTCATCATATAGCCCTACTTCCCCTTGCGCGTCCGGGGGTGGTTGGGCCCTAAATACCCCTCCCTCTCCGCCGCTTGTATTTTTTTTCTTTATCTCGCTACCACCTCCCTTGTGTCCAACCATCCCCCCCTCTCCCCCATGGACCGGCATCCCCCATTGGTCATAATACTCCCCTACTCAGCGAGATTTAACGGGGGACCGTCCGGTAGTGATTTTACGAAAAAATATGGAAAATAAGTTAAAGCCACTGAGAGATAATGTGGGCTGGACAATTCACCAGTGGCCGGTTTTGGAAAAAAATCTTTATTTAAAGGGCAAATTTAAAGGTACCGCGCACCCAATGACCCACGTGAACGACAGCTGTTTTTTGTTTATACATCGATATTTATGGTAAAATATTATTACACAGGTAATTATTATTATTTCTGATGCATTTTTTCGATAAGTCGCACGTCTGGCTGTGAAGCTAGGCATGAAAGCATAATGTGGAGCCGACGGCCTGCTCAGAACTCTCAGAGCGTCGTATGATGATAGATCCAGGAAGAACAGAGAAAATGCTCACAGACTCCAGCCAAACGATCAAAGAAAAAGCAGAAAATACGTGTCAGTGAAGGGGTATGCGGCTGGAAACTATTGATAAAACCTGGTGACAATGAGGAAGGTCGCGCCTTCTGAAACCCTAGTTCTTAGAAGGATAATACTTTTTTTTTTTACGTGTTAGCCTATAGCGCTGATATGCTTTCTTGAAGGGCCTGGTGGTCGGCCCCAGCCCGTCATGGCGCAGGCAAGTATTTATAGTGGCGCCATCTATTATCGGCTCATGCTGTCCCCCGGAGCTCATTCTTGATTCACTTGGACGGTCCTCTAGAGTCCGGGTTGATGGGTGGTCTTCAGGACAGCATGTGGGTAGTCTTAGGCCGCTCGGCGGTGACTGAAAAATTCCAGGTGGTAGCGGTGGATTCAAAGCCGCGTCGTCAAGAAAGCGGTGAATGGGGGGCTCGCATGCTAACCACTCAGCCACCGCCTACCCAAACACAAACATTTTATTTTTACCTACATTGTAAGGGGGATCAGGTGCAATATCAAGAGCTAGCATGCATCAGGAATATGCTTAGAAACATGTTTGCAAACTTAGAATATGTAATTTTGGCGAATAGTAACAATAAATAATCAGTGCTAGATTTAAATGTTTTAGATACCATTTTAAAGAGGCATGAAGAGGCAATAAAGATACATTTTTTTTCTGTTTTTTTTTTTTTTTTCACGAAAAATCGTGAACCGCTTAACCCTATACGTTCCGACCCCTTGAGATTTTTCGCGCTCGTATAGCCAGCATCGTATTGATTTTTCTGAACAACAATAACGCTCGTGAACACTAAGTACTGGAACCTAATCAATGGTGTAAAGCAATAGTGAATAATGAGTGAAAAGAAACTCTCAAGAAATAAAATCCTTTTCTCCCTCTTCCTCCTATTCTTCCTTCTTTTCTTCTTCTTCCTCCTCTTCCTATTCTTCCTTCTTTTCTTCTTCTTCTTCCTCTTCTTCCTTCTTTTCTTCCTCCTCTTCTTTCTCCTTTTCTTCTTCCTCCTCTTCCTCTTCTTTCTCCTTTTATTCTTCCTCTTCCTCTTCCTCCTCTTCCTCCTTTTCCTTTTCTCGCTAGCTTCTCGCCTCTTTTTCTTCCTCTTCCTTTTCTTCTGCCTCTTCCTCTTCTTCCTCTTCCCTTCCTTCTTCCTCTTCTTCTTCATCTTCCTCCTCTTCCTGTTCTTCCTCCTCCTCCTCTTCTTCCTCTATTTCCTCCTCTTCTTCCTCTTACTCTTCTTCCTGCTCTTCCTCCTTTCCTTCCTCCTCTTCTTCCTCCTTTTCCTCTTCTTCCTCCTCTTCCTCTTCTTTCTCCTCTTCCTCTTCCCTCTTTTCCCCCTCCTCTTCCTCTTCTTCTTTTTCCTTTTCCTCTTCCTCTGCTTCCTACTTTTCCTCCTCTTCCTAGCTTCTCGTCCTACTCTTCTTCCTCATTCTTCCTCTCACTCTTCCTTTTCTTCTTCCTTCTCATCTTCTTCTTCCTTTTTCTTGATTTTGCTCTTCTTCTTCCTCCTCTTCCTCTTTCTCTTCTTCCTCCTCTCCCACCTCTTCCTCTATTTCCTCCTCTTCTTCCTCTTCCTCTTCTTCATCCTCTTCCTCCTTTTCTTCCTCTTCTTCCTACTCTTCCTAGTCTTCCTCTTCTTCCTTCTTCCTCTTCTTCCTCCTTATTGTCCCCTTCCCTCTTTTCCTCCTCTTCTTCCTCTTCTTCCTCCTCTTCTTCTATACTTTTCCACCTCTTCCTAGCTTCTCGTCCTCTTCTTCTTCCTCTTCTAGCTTCTTCCTCCTTTTCCTCCCCTACCTCTTCTTCTTCCTCTTCCTTTTCTTCTTCCTCTTTTTCCTCCTCTTCTGCATCTTCCTCTCCTTCCTCTTCTTCTTCCTCCTCTCCCTCCTCTTCCTCTATTTCCTCCTCTTCTTCCTCTTCCTCTTCTTCATCCTCTTCTTCCTCCTTTTTGGTGATGATGGTGATGGTGGTGATGATGATGGTGGTGATGATGGTGATGATGGTGATGATGGTGGTGATGATGATGGTGGTGATGATGATGGTGGTGATGATGATGGTGGTGATGATGATGGTGGTGATGATGGTGGTGGTGATGATGGTGGTGATGATGGTGGTGATGATGATGGTGGTGATGATGATGGTGGTGATGGTGATGGTGGTGGTGGTGATGGTGATGATGGTGATGGTGGTGATGATGATGATGGTGGTGATGATGATGGTGATGATGATGGTGATGATGGTGATGATGATGGTGGTGATGATGGTGGTGATGATGATGGTGGTGATGATGATGGTGATGATGATGGTGATGATGGTGATGGTGGTGATGATTATGGTGGTGATGATGGTGGTGATGATGGTGGTGGTGATGATGATGGTGGTGATGATGATGGTGGTGATGATGATGGTGGTGATGATGGTGGTGATGATGGTGGTGATGATGGTGGTGGTGATGATGATGGTGGTGATGATGATGGTGATGATGATGGTGATGATGGTGATGATGATGGTGGTGATGATGATGGTGATGATGGTGGTGATGATGGTGGTGATGATGGTGGTGATGATGATGGTGATGATGATGATGGTGATGATGGTGATGGTGGTGATGATGATGGTGGTGATGATGATGGTGGTGATGATGATGATGGTGGTGATGATGGTGGTCGTGATGGTGGCGTTGATGATAAGTGTCAGAGAGAGAGAGAGAGAGAGAGAGAGAGAGAGAGAGAGAGAGAGAGAGAGAGAGAGGCCAATGATAGACTACTTGACCGTTTGAACCTAGCTCCCCTCTCTTCCATCTTTCATAGTATTTTTTTTATTACGCTAAATTTCGCTTTCCTATTCGTCTTGATATCCCAAAATAATCTCTCTCTCTCTCTCTCTCTCTCTCTCTCTCTCTCCTCTCTCTCTCTCTCTCTCTCTCAATGCATCCAGGTCCCCCAAAATAAACCATACGAGGCCAGTGATTTATAGAAAGTAATTTTTTTTAGCCGATAAGAGTATATTTGCTTATATTGAAAGGAACTGAATATGAATGACATGCATATTTCGCAGCAAGTGACACTGGCACTGATATTATTTTGGGTATTATCCGTTCACAGACGGGGTATCATGGTTTGCTAACCACTCATTGTTGCCTGGTTATATATATATATATATATATATATATATATATATATATATATATATATATATATATATATATATATATATATATATATATATATATAGAGAGAGAGAGAGAGAGAGAGAGAGAGAGAGAGAGAGAGAGAGAGAGAGAGAGAGAGAGATTATTTAGAAATCAAGACGAATAGTAAAGCGAAATTTAGCGAAATGAGAAAAAAAATACTATGAAAGATGGAAGAGAGGGGAGCTAGGTTCAAACGGTCAAATAGCCTATGACAGGCCACTAGCTCTCTCTCTCTCTCTGTCTGACACACTTATCTTCAACGCAGAAGTCTATTTTGTGCTGATTTTTCCTGCCTCCATCACCACAACCATCATCACTACCATCAGGGGTTGGATCACTTTTGCGTTGCGGGACTAGTATCTTTGTTTGTTTTTTTCAAGCCTCCATCCGTAAGGGAGTTGCAAGGTTAGCGCAGGCTCGCTAAGATTGCAATTCATTGGCCCCGACCGGGTCGCCAATGACTGTGGCTTACATCCATACCTCTATAGAGAGAAAGAAGATGGTGTGTGTGTGTGTGTGTGTGTGTGTGTTAGTCAGGGGTTGGATCACTTTTACGTCGCGAGACGAGTATCTTGTGTGTGTGTGTGTGTGTGTGTGTGTGTGTGTGTGTTAGTCAGGGGTGGATCACTTTTACGTCGCGAGACGAGTATCTTTAGTGTGTGTGTGTGTGTGTTAGTCAGGGGTGGATCACTTTTACGTCGCGAGACGAGTATCTTGGGCTCGGCCACTAAGAAATGCATAACTGGTAACTTTGTCGGCAAGGCAGGCGGGAGAGAGGGAGAGAGAGAGAGATTCATGAAAACGGCACAAAACATTAGTTGCCTAAGCTCCCAAACATTCCTCGATTAATTCAATGAGACGATGAAGAAGTATGTCGGATCCTTCAGCATTTAGATGAACTCCATCACTCCCCAAGTCCTCATTTTCTATGCCCATGCCATGGAAACGGAATTTAGAGTCCGGCAGCCTCCCGAGGCACCTGTTGACTGCATTTTTTACCGTCTTGTACCTTCTTGGTGTTATACCCCGCGGCTGTAGGCGGGGTTCAATGCTTATGATTTGGCATGCACCTCCAGTGAGTTCTTCAACCGTTAGGGCAAGCTCTGCAATTTCTCTTCCAAGCTCACTGGGTATTGTGTTCTCATTAATATCATTCCCGCCTAACAGCAAAAGCGTGAACTCGGGTTGGTAGTCAATAAATTCTTCCCAGACAGGGCGTTGCATGATGTTACTGACTTTAGCCCCAGGTGAACCATACTTAGCAAGCTCGAACCACGGCATCTTCATCGGTGAGTCAAACCTAAGCCTAGAAACGTAGCTGTGTCCCAAGATGGCTACCTTTCTCATCTCCCTGCAGCTCAAGTCACCTGTGCTAGTGCTACCCTCCATGACTCCCGATAATAAATAAAAAAAAAGCTAATCAGCAGATAGAATTCGGGGTGCCCCGCCAAAACTCTATTTGCCGAAACTATTTCTAATAATGTCTGCTAAGAAACACAAGAACTATAGCTAACGGTGCGCAACACACTAATGTTGCCAGGCTCGGACTGTAGACTTGCTGTCTTTTTTTCTGCTGGGTCACACAACTGCTCAGCGCACTGCCAAACAAAATAGAAAATAAAAATCGTGACTGTCAACAAATTATATTTTAGCTACCTGGCAACTTTCAGTACAGTACCATAATTTGTATATATATATATATATATATATATATATATATATATATATATATATATATATATATATATATATATATATATATATATATATATATATATATATATATATATATATATATATATATATATATATATATATATATATATATATATATATATATATATATATATATATATATATATATATATATATTATGGTTTCAATTTAACGTAACAATTACAACATAAATGCTTTAGATGCTGATCGCAAGCAACATGTTTACAAATATGACACATTATTCTGATCCTTTTGACTTTAGATCTATTATTTGTGTAACCTGGCCCTGGATAGAATCTAGACATGCTGAACATCTCGCTCGCTTTTCTGTTTCTGACGGGTTGCCCTTCAGGCACAGCATCAAGTTCAGGTTCAGAGTCATCTAGCAGCAGTTTGATCTTAGCTATTGTACTCTGCGGCAAACCAGGAGTTTCCTTCCGTCTCCGTATTTGTGGAATACATAGTGACATCACCAGCTCCCAGCCATAATTAAATGAATTTATACTCCTGGGATCCTTGTTGGTATTTTACCAAATATTGTTTGAGAATTCACTCGAGCAGTATCTAAAATATATGAAAATGCATTGACAGTCCATTTTCTAGACTTGGTGTTAACTGTGTAAAATTGATTCTCTGGTCAACAATATCAGTGCCTCCTTTAGTGAAGTCATACAGTTTATATATTGCTGGCTTCTTTTGATTGTCATCTTTAGTGACGCCTAACAAGAAGCAGCGTACTCAAAAGCAAAACGTTACGCAGGCCCTTGCTTTTGGTTTGTTTCACATAGGAATTAAGGTACATTTTTCCTTGACACTTTTCCTTGTACACTTCATAAGATTTATCTTCTCTTGCATTGACTTCCTTTATCTGTGGTGGTATTCCTTTTCTAGACTGATCTAGTGTGCCCAAAGCAGTGATGTCTTTCGTCAACAGCCAATCGAATAGCTCTAAGATAGTGTATAGTCTGTCCATAATAATGGTCTAGCCACACAAGTTGACACTGCTACTCAACTGGTTCACTAGTGCTTTGACTGTTGGCAGAGTACCGCGTATGTAATAGAGGCTGGGCTCTTCTTTGGGTTTGCCAGAATAGACAATTGTTCTAAATGTAAACGGATACCTTACAGCGTTGATCGACTTATATAATAGGCCATATCGGACAGGCTTGCTCCTGTTGTATTGTTTGAAACCTATTTGAGTTCTGCATCCATATAAGGTTTCATCAATGGTCAAGTAGTCGTCTGGTTGTAGGACTGAACTACAGCGCACATTGAATGCCTCAAAGAGTTCCCTCACTGCTGCGAACCTGTCATGTAACCATCTTTGAGGGCGAGTGGCGAGATCGTCAAATGTTATGTTAGCATGAAGAAAAGCAAATCTATGGCATGACATGACAGCACCAAAATTGGGTGACCTATTTTTCCTTGAAAAGAAGTTTTTGGTCATGTGTGTTTTGTCCTAACAAACCTCTAACATATAACAGGCCCAGAAAAGCTCTCATCTCTACAGAATCTGTTGTTCTAATGTGTACTGTGTCTTTCTTTACTGTTTCTCTCTCTGATAATTGGTCAATTATCTTTTGAATTTTAACATTAGTGTTCCGCACTATTTCATCAATAATATGAT
The DNA here is from genome assembly GCF_024679095.1 of Eriocheir sinensis. Lineage (NCBI taxonomy): Eukaryota > Metazoa > Arthropoda > Malacostraca > Decapoda > Varunidae > Eriocheir > Eriocheir sinensis. The sequence goes on along the minus strand of NC_066531.1, from coordinate 13,590,672 downwards.
CTGTAATAAACAATTCCCATGCTTTTATAGCTGTGTCAGCCTCAGTTGCCTCACCTAGTAAACTTCCTGCACGTATCAAGTTACTTTCAATCTCATTATTAGTCCATTGGTTTTGCCAGGTTACTTGTTTCAGGCTGTGACCCCTAGGCTTTTGTAAGAAGACTGTATGCTCTTTGGTTTCGTGGGAAGGTGAAAATCATCATAGTTATTTACATTGAGGCAGCTATCCAAAGAGTTTACTAACCTGTCTCTTACTAACTGTTTCCTATGTCTGTTAGGAATCCATTCATCTACCTCTGCAGCATCATCCTGATATTCAAATTCGCTTCCTTCTGCCTCACTCTCTGATAATGGATCAGGAAACACATCAACATCTCGCAAGGAATCACCGATAACATCAGTAATAAAATTTTCCTGTGGCTCCGTAAACCCATACTCACTTTGTGCCATAGTACTGTTGTTATACTCCTTGTGAGTCAACCTACGTCACGAACAGACCTTGGTAGCAGGTAACGGAATAGGTGATGATGTCGTGAAGTCAGTGGGTGTGGTCAGTGTGTAAGCTTTTAGACCAAGCTAACGCCTGCCGACTCAGCGTCTCGCGGCGCATGTGAACACCTCAGTTACCCAGACTCACTCCAAGCACGTACGTTTTTTTCTTTATTAGCTATATATAGGAATTGTCTGGCCAAAGTACAAGAAATTAACATATGTACGAGACACAGTTATCACCTTATGGTAGTGTCAAAATAAGTATTGTATGTGCCATAATTCGTCATAGAAAACGAGCATAGCAACCCCTCGCCTCGCCGCCGGGCCACAGAGACGCGCATGGCAACACAAAAACACACACACACACACACACACACACACACACACACCGTAAACACACACACACACATACGAATGCACGCACATCAATATGTATCAAGAGGGATGGCATGTTCCTCTCTTGTCTATTGTTGGTTACTTGCAATAATAAACTATCAATCAATCATCAATCACAAGCTCGTGTCGCCAACTGCCGTTGAATAACTCTCGTACACAGCGGGCTGTGATGATAGGCTAGCAACCTCTTTTTATTATGTTTATTACAGCCAGCTTGTTTGTTGGTCTGTTTAGTGTATCAGCTAAAGCTTTGTTAACATAAAAGATGCAGAACATGCAGTATAGCACTATACAATACAGGTATATAATACTTATAACAGTAATATCGTCATCCGGAGGCGTTTGAACGTTGGGTTTTTTTTCACAGCGTATCGCCGTGCTTCAAAATGATTCGCGTCGGTGTTTCTAAATATTCGTGTTTAGCAAGATAACGGAGGCTCCTATGGTTATTTTTGATATCGCATCTTAATCTACGGTATTTTCTACGTTTATCAGTAGGTCTGTTTTTCTTTTAAACTTGGTAATAAAAAAAAAAAGATCGTTTTGACAAAAATCCTCAGGGGGGGGGGCGATTGTGGCCCGGGTCGGAACTTGTAGGGTTAAGAGCGAGTGAAAAAAAAAATAATGTAAAAAAATAAGAAACTGAAAAATCTGGCTCTTTATTTTTGTTTCACCACTTGCAAGTTTTTCATTTATGTTAAAAAAAATCCTAAATATGTGATGAGCTGAATGTAATTTTTTTTTTTAAATAAAAAAAAAATCGTATATATATTTTTTTTCTATTTATCAAAATATTTTGAAACTTCTGCAATATTTTCACATCATTCAGGTTGGGCTGGATAGCCAATCACGTGCGACCTTTGATGTTGTATTTGGGCTTTCACGTGTAGTTTGTTTACATATCGTCGGTCAAGCGGGTCTCTCTTAAGAAAAGCACCAATATGTCGGTCACCTCGGGATTTCCGTCACCAAGAACTGTGTCCAAGGTGATGGGAATATCCCTCGCTCTGCAGCAGTAGCCTGTGCCGAGCGACAGAGGGAAGGAGGGAGTTACCTCCGTTTTTTTAAACCTTTTTTTTCTTTCCAGCAACTTCTTTTCACTCATTATTCATTATTGTTTTACACTAGGGATTCGGTACCAGTACTTGGTGTTCATGAGCGTTATCATTGTTCAGATAAATGAGTACGATGCTAGGTGTTAGAAGCGCGAAAATTTGAAAACGTCGGAGCTTACAGGGTTAAAAGTGATGTGCTACAGCGTGGATGGAATATATGTTGTAAAGTTCACTATAGCCGTCAGGTCCGCCAACGGCTGAAGAAGAAGAGGAAGACCGGTGTTCTTCTTTTGACCTGTACCGCTTTGAATCGCTTCTTAGGTCCTTCTTCGTTATTTAGACTCAAATATTAAAGTCTACACTCTTAGATACTTCACTCTGCTCCGAGCTCTGTTTCCGTACAATTTGCCTACACGATGTCTTGCTTTTCTATTTTATTTTCCTTTTACTTTAGCCTACTTTGGTCTTTCTGCTTTTCCCTTTTCTATAACCTTTTGTTTGATTTCTACTATTACACTTGTTCTTTTCATTTGTCTCTTACTTCTGTATTATTTTATCCTTGGAGGAATAATACACCGTATTTTTCCTCCAAGCTTTTCTCCCACACAGCTGATGCCGCGGCTGCCTTGTGATTGGCTGGCACGCTTTGCTTAAGCGATTTGGATTCGCTGGCGAGCCTGATGACGTCATGAAGGCTTTCGCCCAATCAGCTGGCTTTCTGATCCCACATCCTTTTTTTCTGAATTCAGATGAAGCAAAGGATGTGAGTGTAAGTCTAAATGATGTAGGGAGTTACACCCTCGAACATACATCCTCATTTCTGAATCTGGCCCCTGAGCCTCCACCACACTCCGGGCAGGCAGTCTCCCACTGGTCGCCACACAACTCAGACCTCTGTACAGAGCACTAGTAAACGCTCTGCACCAACAACGCGTTTCCATCTACATTATGGCGCAGTGAGAGGTGCCTAGTGCAGCTGTGATGGCCGCGCCTCGCCCCACGCTTCACGACTTGGGCGCTGCCGCCTTGGCCTACGGGATGGACGAATCTGCTGTGCCGTTACTGCCGTATGCATATTCACAAGAAGTAGCAAAACTTTTCAGCCCCGCGCCACGCTCCTCTCTGATTCGCCGGCTGGCTCTCAAGCTCCGCCCACCTCCTCTGCGCCTCTCGGCCTTTGCCTCGCTGTCAGTGTCACACACACACACACACACACACACACACACACACACACATGCGAATGTGTGTGTGTGTGTGTGTGTGACAGAGAGAGAGAGAGAGAGAGAGAGAGAGAGAGAGAGAGTGGTTTCATGAACTACACACACACACAGTGTGCGAGTGTGTGTGTGTGACACTGACAGCGAGGCAGAGGCAGAGAGGCGCAGAGGAGGTGGGCGGAGCTTGAGAGCCAGCCGGGGAATCAGAGAGGAGCGCGGCGCGGGGCTGAAAATCTGTGCTACTTCTCGTGAATATGCGGTACACCACCGCCCACCACAGTGACCACACACCTGTCGGCCCCGCCCCACCTCGGCTCCCGCGCTCCGTGTACATGGCAACACCAGCAAGCCAGCCGTCACCGCCACCGCAGCAGCCGCCAAGCCCCGACGTGGCCGCACTCACACACCGGGTGAACGAAACCGTAGCATCTCTGATCACCTCAGGGCGTGTCACCATTCAACTACTGGTACCCACCACCCCTTTACAGACCCCCACCGCCAGCTTACGCACCCACCACTCTGCCATTCGGTACACCACTAACTGCGTCTCAGTCAGTCTGGTCTAGGCCCCCGCCCACCATATCCACCGCGGCTGGCTTGCCCCTGCCCACCATGCCTGCCACGGCTGGCATATCTTCGGCCACCATGATGGAGCTTCTCCGGAAAGGTCGTCAAATTGACAGAACGTAGGCAACAAGCCACCCGTACCGCCAGGTGACCTGCAACCTCTCTAAGTTGATCCTTCAAGACAGAGCACTGTCACAAAAAATGGTAGTGTGAAAAAGAAGTAGTGAAATCCGGAGAACCTCCTGTGGAAAAGTGGTTTAGGGACGACGTGGCGATAGGGGCAAGTCTCTAGAGCTTTAGAAGCATCTGACTGGGTCAGCACCACCTCGCAGATACCACCTGTCAACGGTAGGGAAGGCAAAGAGTGACGCTGAGCAAAAATAGAGACTGTGATACTCAGGTTTGGAAGTCCCCAGGTCTGACGTCTGGCCCGTTGCATAAAGCGACAAATCATTACGAATTAATACCACTGTGGCAGGTAAGTCTAGCACCATCACCGAATCACTGACAGAGAAAGGGAAAGGTTCCAACTGATAAGCCTCAAACTCATCCTTTGACTTGAAGGGAAGGTGAATCACTATACGTAGCTTCCGGCGTCAGGAATGACTTCAGCAAGGGATAGTAGTGGTGTATGGCATGCATATCAAACAAAGGTGTTAGTTGGTGTTCCTCTTCTCCTATTTTTAAAGCCCTTTGTAAATCTCTGACAAGGAAAAGAGAAAAAGTAACCCTACCACAATCTGCGTTCACTACATTCTGAATTACTAGTGCATTAGTATGGAGGACAGAGTTTACCGCACTATCCAAGGCAGGCAAGGTTTGTTGAACACGTGCCATTTCGTAGAGATTCCCCATGCCGGTATACAACTCATTAAAGGAAGTCCCTAAGGTTCGAGAATAAGAAGCAATGTCCTATACCGCATGCTCAAGTCTGGAAATGTGTAAGGAATTCATCTGAATGGTTTTGTGTTGAGTAGCAGCAAGTGAGGTCAAGTGGTTATACCTATCCCGCAGTTCCTCCACATCCTCATCCATTGCGGTTCCAAACAACATGCGGGAAAGTTGCCCAATCCCACTGACCAAGCCCCGCTTAGTACGGTTAGAAAAGGAAAGGTCTGCGTAGTTCTCCAAAGCCAGGGTTAGAGTGTCATTCAAGTACCATATGCGCTCATGCATCAGACGCGTGATACCCTCTACAGGAGCATTCCTATCCAGCTGCAACACAACCTCAGTCACTTGTTCCGTTATTGTCCTCAGAGTGCCCGGTATTTCTACCTGAGCAGTAAACGGGTACTGGACCGACAGGACATCTTCAACCAGAGAAACCCGGCCCAAATGAGCAGAGAGGGCTCCCGGCTTGAGGTGCGCAGGGTCTCCAGCCAGAACAGAGCGCAGAAAGAAGTAGAAGGCGAGGGGCAACATTTTCTGGAACCAAGCAGAAAACTCTTATTGGCGAGGACGCAGTTTATAATCGTGCGGTGGAAAGATAGACAAGGCATCGTCAGGCTGAGGCAAAAAGGCGGTTCTCGCGGGTTCAACTAAAGTCAAATCAATGACCTCAGGCTGGGCGTCAGTCTTTTTGAGACGATCAATTTGCACAATTCCATACGAATTAAAAATGAGGTCATGAAGCTCAAATTTGTGTCCACCTAGTTGTCTAACTATCTGGCGTGGGCCCACGAATTTAGGGGACAACTTCGAATGTCTCTGGGACTCGAAGCATAACAAAGTCACCCACTTTTAAGGAAACTGGGGCGGCACGCTTGTGTTGCTGCAAGCACACAGCCTCAGATAAAGCCAGTAGTCTCTCTTTGACGTTTCTATGATTATCTGAAAAAAAACTTTTGAGTTGAACCATCGACTCCGTATCCTTGACGGGTGTCGGCGGAACCGCCTAAATATTAGGCGGGCAAACTCTTAAAACAAAACTAAGGCGTCATGACTTTATTTTTTTCCTAGCCTCACTAAATTTTGCATGTAGCCTGCCACTGATAATGCTCATGGACCCATGAAGTCACATTTTTATTTCAGTTCGTGTTAGTATCAATAAGATATACAAAACACTTATGCACCGCTAAAAGACGACACTAACATCTCTTCTGCCCGCTCAGTTTCTGTATTTTAAAGCCACTCTTGCTTGAGAGAGAGAGAGAGAGAGAGAGAGAGAGAGAGAGAGAGAGAGAGAGTAATCATACTAAAACATATTAGCCTAATGCATCTCTGGACCGATTTATTTTGCGGTGAATGCATTTATAGATTTTTTTTTTAACGTAATATCCTTACCTCTTCTCCAATTTCATGCTCCCTGTTACTTATATTACTAGACATCTATTCTGCATTGCTTTCTGTAATACTTGATTCACTCATAAGTCCACGAAGAATTTATAGATGGTATGTCTTTTAAGGATGTAAGGAAACCAGTGTTGTAGGTGGAATTCCTGAAGTGGAGAGAGAGAGAGAGAGAGAGAGAGAGAGAGAGAGAGAGAATTATTTTAAGAAAAAACGTTCCTGCTAAATAATAGCCTAGTTTTCTTAAATGCATAATCTTACTATTCGTAAATGCAAAATAATAGCCTAGTATTCGTAAATGCAAAATAATAATATAGTATTCCTAAATGCAAAATAATAGCCTAGATTCCTAAATGCAAAATGATAGCTTAGTATTCCTAAATGCAAAATAATAGCCTAGTTTCCTAAATCCAAAATAATACTTAGGTTTCCTAAATGCAAAATAATAGCTTAGTATTCCTAAATGCAAAATAATAGCCTAGTTCCCTAAATGCAAAATAATAGTTTAGTATTCCTAGATGCGTAATAGCCTACTAGTTTCCTAAATGCAAAATAATAGTTTAGTATTCCTAAATGCAAAATAATAGTTTAGTATTCCTAAATGCATAATAGCCTACTAGTTTCATGAATGCAAAATAATAGCCTAGTCTCTCAAATGCAAAATAATAGCTTTGTATTCGTAAATGCAAAATGATTGCTTGGTATTCCTAAATAGCCTAGTGTTCATGAATTCGAATTAATAGCATATTATTCCTAGATGCTAAATAATAGCCTAGTGTAAATGAATGCAAAATAATAGTCTGGTTTAACTAAATGCAAAATTATAAGCTAGTGTACACAGTAAAATTATAATGTATTTGTCTTGACTACTTCATTGACTTATTAGCAAGTTATTACAGATTGTAAAACTTTTCCCACTTATAATTTATTACAGAAGTTGTTGATACGGTATAACATGCAGAAAACCTTACATCATACGAAAAAATTCCAATATTCCTCAAAACTACTCACCTCGTTCCAAGGAGATCCAGACCCCCAGGTTAAGAACCGCTGAATGGACCGTATTGGCTATCAGTTCACCTCCTTGCCGCCAGAGGCCCCTTGCGTGCGATACAGGGGCGGAATCCACAAACTTACTAACTACGAACTAACATAACTACGCACTATTGATTTAGCGACCGACATTAGCGTCAAATTCACGAAGCAAACTTCAGATGGTAGTTAGAGGCGCGCTAAGTCAGCGAGACCGCTGATTGGTTGATGACGTCATTGGCCTTGCAGCGAAATCCAAGCACGTTTACAGAACCGTCAGCCAATCCTAGGGAGGCCCCTCCAGCTGCTGGTTCAAGAAACCCATTCTCTTTTCCCATTTTTCTTCCTTTTAAGGCAAACTGTACTAAATCGTAATCTACGAATTCAATTATTTCATTGTTTGCTGCACATTTACGTCAAGGGAACTTTGCCGTTCGATGTCTTGTTACCTACGAACATGCTTAAGATGAAGAAAAAGAAGATACGGAGGAGATTGAGGCATGAAGAAAGCAAATATAAATATGGGACAGATATCGAGGCAGACAGGAACGAAGGACGGAAGGAAGGAACGAGGGAAAATTAAGACTGTCTTGCCATATCTGCAGCCCAACTCATGGGCTAGCTGTCACCCGACAAAGGTCCATGGTCGCTCCACGGAGGGACAAATCTAGAGATGGATGGATGAATGGATGAGGAGGTAGGAAGATGAAGGAGGAGGGAGGGGAAGATGAAGGAGGAGGGAGGTCTGGCAATCCCCTGGCCGGGTGTCGGTGTTGCCATACCGCCCACACTTATCATATACCTCTCAAAGGGTGTATATCTCATCATTTTATAAAGAAATGGGCTTCCTCTACTCGCAAAGTTATATATCAAGTTGAAAAACGCGATTTATAAGCATTTATACGTAATTATGATAATATTGTTAGCGTTTACTACACTCCCGAGGCAGTAGTTATTTAACAACAAATTTAGCGTCACACAGAGCGCGGTAAAGCTTTGTAAATCCGTGTGCTAACCCTTGACGTCATCGATTAGTTGGTAGTTATTACCGCGCGAGCTTTGTGAATCTCAATGTTCTCAAAACTACACGCACTAAGGGCCCAAAACTACGAACTAAGCCTTTGTGAATTCGGGCCCAGGTCTAAAGAAGAAGAAGAAGCGGCTACGTATGTAAACACATAATGGCTGACGGAGCGGCCGTGGTCCCACAGCCAAAGACTATAAAAGAAAGACAGGAAAGCTGAACGAAACTCTGTGAGCAGCTGGCGTCGGCTCGCTAGATGGGGTTGGACGGAGACATTGAGGATTTTTTTTTGTTTTTTTTTTTTTTTTTACGTTGTTGCCTATTGCGCCGGTAGGCATCTTCCCGGTGGGGCCTGATGGTCGGCCCAAAGCTTCTTCCAGGTGGGGCCTGATGGTCGGCCCAGCCCGTTCTGGCGCAGGCGAGTGTTTATAGTGGCGCCATCTTGCATTGGAAGAATAAGAATAAGCGGGCAGTCGCCAAGGGCAAGTTCACCCGGAAGGTCAACACTTTCGTGGCAGCACACAACGACGCAGCTCCGGCCACTGTATTGAACGGTATTTATGAGGAGGTGGATTCAGCCTTTAAAGACGTTGAGAAACTCAATGAAGGATACCTCGAACTCCTGTATAAAGATGCAAGTGAAGGGAAATTGACGCAGGAGGCAGATGAATACATTTCACAGTTAGAAGCATCTAAGATAAAGGTTAAGGTTGATCTAGAAGTGGCCAAGGAAGCTCAGAGTCAGAAAGTCAGAGGGAGTGGAAGGGCTATAGGCACTAGTAATATTTATGTGAAGAAACTTGATCCACCCACTTTTTCTGGTAACATAAGGGAGTTCCCTAACTTCAAGGAGGACTACGAGAGACTGGTTGTGCCTACATACGGGAAGGATTCATACGTGTTGAGGCAATGCTTATCTGGCGATGCATTACAGGCTGTCAGAGGACTAGAGAACGACTATGATGCAATGCATGAGAGACTGGATCAGAAATATGGCAGTCACAGGAAAGTAGTTGATTTGATAATGGGAGATTTGCGTGCATTGAGACCAGTTTCAGAGGGAGATGACAGAGGTTTGATTAAGACGATAGAGACAGTTGAAAGATGTTTTCTAGATTTGAAAAGGATGGACTTACAATCAGAAATGAGTTCCACTAATGTCTTGGGTCTAGTGGAAAGAGTGATGCCTCCCACTCAGAAAAGGGAGTGGGTAGCAGTGATGGATGAGGAAACAGTCAAGAAAAAGACGGGCTGTAGTGCGGACTTTGGAAAGTTATTAGAGTATTTACGAACCCGAAGAAGTAGGATTGAGTATATGGGGTCAGCAATAAGAACTTTTGGTAACAACAAATCAAATGTGAACAGTATGTTGGCTGTGGAAGTTCCGGATCCAGATTTGCACAAATGATTAAAGATTTGCATGTCAGTCAGTCAAACATGGAGAAGCAATTGTTAAATGTGACCAGGACACTATCCAATTTGGCTGATGGTAAGAATAAGTGGAGGAAGGATGACACGAGTGAACTGCACGGGTGCTGGTTACATGAGACTAACACACATGACACACCTGATTGTCATGGCTTCAAGCTGTTAAATGATAGAGATAAGCTGTATAAGATGTGTCTTTGATACACGATGTTAGAAGGGCAATGATGAAATAGGGGTTATGTATATATGTTAACGTTACAGGGGCTGAGTCGAGGTGGCCAGGGTGAACTTGCCGGTGCTGGCTTTGGTTAGGGATGGCTGCATGTTTTCCACGCTAAACCTGGAGCATTACAATGTAAGTGCAATGTTGTGATATTTATGTATGTATTTAGGGTTTCCCAGCGACCACTGTCAGTGGTTGAATTGTGGCTGTGACATTCCATATGGCATGTTTGTGTCCATATGTGAGTGCAATGTTGTGATATTTATGTATGTATTTAGGGTTTCCTTGCGACCACCATCAATGGTTGAATTGTGTCTGTGACATTTCCTACTGTATGCCCCTATGTAGGGTTTTGGGCATGATTTGTGTGGTGTATATTTGTAATGGTTCTCAAGAGGCTTTGTTGAGGTGAAAATATTCAGTAATTTACTACTACAATTTACATTAATACAACTTTAATCCGGTTGGTTTGCTGGGCGTAGTGCCGATTGTTATTTTTGCATATTTGTACCAATGACCGATGCTAATTGATGTACCTTCAACAGGTTGAAATAAATAGTCACAACACCCCAAGAGTTTAGTGTGAAACAATATCGACACCAATAACCAAGACCAAGACCCCAAGTCTGTTTGTTTACCTTTGACACGTGGAGTACCTGACACGCCTCCGCCTGGGCACACACGACTCAGCGCTCTCCTCCACCGCCTGCGCCTAGCCCCCGACCCTCACCGCCCAAGGAGTCACTGCCCTTGGTGCAGGACCGTCGAGGAGACCAATAAACACCTCCTGTTGCACTGTGTAGTTCAGATAATCTCTAAGTTCTGCTTGTTATACATGTTTGCTTTACTCTTCTTCTGTATGTTCTTGGGTAAGAAAGGTATACACCAATTTATATGGCTTGGTATTATGTAACTTTTCGAAGTGACTGTACTTGTCTATTTGTTGTGTAATTTTCTTTATTATGCTCATTCCTATATTGCATGAGAGTATTCCTTTGCATTACTGCCCAATTATTTTTCTTTACTTTGTGTATAATTATGAGACCAATATTTTTGCTTGTGTGTCTGTGTTCATGCATTTTCTATAATGCACAAGGCGTGCCATATATCTACATCCCAGCAAATATTTGTTGTATATAATTGTCTAAACAAATACAACTTAACTGCACCTTTATATCATTGTTTCTTTGTCCAAAATACACTAATTAGTTAAGTAAATAGGTGTGTGTGTGTGTGTGTGTGTGTGTGTGTGTGTGTGTGTGTGTGTGTGTGTGTAAAAAAATACACTTCATGAACTATGGTCTTTGTGGTTATACCACCCACCACTGATGAAAGATAGCATATAATAATCATATAATACATAATGAATGCTGAAAAAATAATTATTGTTGATACATAATGTCAAAAATAAGATCTACGCATATGATTTAAACTACAAAGCGATAAGATCACAAGAAGATGAAGAGGAGACCGTACACCTGCAGACGACGTACTTGAAATAGTTTGGCGTCGGCTCAACAGATGGCGCTGCTGGTCTATATCTACCTCACATTTTCTTTATCGGTTTTAGATAAAAGCTTTTCTATCTTTCTTTTATAGTCTTTGCCTACAGCTTGATCAGGATCTGGATCAATGATGCGCAGGGCACCTGTATAGGTGCATAACACGCATATTTGTTGGCTGTTGGGGGGACGGGGGAGCCGAGTGTGCAGGGGAGGGAAGTGAATCAAGTGTAATTGTTAGTGTTGGTGTGTTGTGGTGACAAGTGAGTATGTATTTGTTTTTTGAATGAGTCTATTGCACCGCAGTCTAAAATCTGTTGAGGGAGGCTGTTCCAGTCACGTATGTGGCGTATGTGGCCTGGACCACACACGCCTCGGCGCTCACCTCCACCGCCTGCGCCTGGCCCCCGACCCTCCCTGCCCCTGGTGCAAGACCGTCGAGGACACCATTGAGCACCTGCTGCTGCACTGCCCACGCCACCACTCCCACCGAGTGCTGCTCCGACACCACCTCCGCGCCCTGGACGTGCCCACCCTTGACCTGCCCACGCTGCTGGCGGCGGCAGACGTCCACCCTTCACGGCAGGACTCTCATCCGCCTCACCGGCGTCTTCCTTAAGAAGACGGGGCAGCTGACGCGCCTGTGAAGCCCTCACAGGACGACACCAGGGCTCATGTCAGCGACTAGATCGCCGCGGCCCAAAACAACAACATACTTCGTTGTGGGACAATGCCTGTGCAGAGGTGCTCTTATTTAGGCTGTGGGCGGGTGAATTCAGGTTCTTCAAGTCAGGAGAACCCAGTTTATTACATACCATTACCACCCAGCAAGTACTACCCTGACAAACACTGCCTGTGGTGGAGGCTCCGACGTTCAAGAAAGCCCAAAAGTTTATCTGTAGCAAACACTTCGTTGGAGGTAATGATGAGTACTAAATAACTGTATATTAAGTATGGGGTTCACCTCCAACTCGGACCATTGGCTACTCAGACCGGCCGGCACCAACTCGGACCACAAGATACCAACTCGGACCACAGTAGTGGACCAACTCGGACCAGATCTAGATATCAATGAATAGAACAAAAGGTAAAAACAAAAGCTTTAAAACAACAAAGCTCCCGCATCCAAGAATTTTGTTTTCAATTCATTATTAACAAACCTAAAATTACAAAAACTTAAAACAACAAGGTTAAGAAATTAAAAATTAAAATGTAGTAGTTAAAAAAACAAAAGTATAAAAGCTTTGAAACAATAAAATTCACGCGTAACCTTAAGACAATAATATTCACGGCAATGTAATGAGAAACTGCCTTCTGGGAGAACAATTAAAAGTTCAAGAAGTAATACTCGATTTTGAGGCAAGTGTTTGGCGGGCTATCCCATACGTTTTTTTCAGATGTGGTTATGCGTAGTTGTGCAGGAAAAGTTATATTTTAAAATTTTCCTGATATTTTGTTTAATTTATTGTACTGCATCCTTTGCCTTCAAGAATAGTACTACTAAATATAGACTAGAATACGAAAAAGGGTTATTTGATGAAATCGCCGGACCCTAGAACACAATTTGTATAGAGTTCAGTAATTTACACTTAACTGTTTAATTTCCTTGATATACTGCACAGAAAGCTGTAATCTCACCTGTCGGGGACGCACTGTGTCTAAACACTTGTCCACGATGGTTCAAGTTTATAATAAAAACGGCCCGAGTTGGTCGTTCAGAATGGTCCGAGTTGGTTGAGATAATGTTCCGAGCTGGTCGTTCAAAATGGTCCGAGTTGGTTGAGATGATGGTCTGAGTTGGTATTTCAGAATGGTCCGGGTTGGAGATGGTCCGAATTGGACCTACCCCTAAGTATGGTAGCAACTTAAAGATAGTAAAGTTTGTGGTTATTCATTGAAGCCATTGCTGTCTCTCAGCACTTTTAAACAATCTTGAAGTAAGGGGCAGCCATCTCGCTTCAGGTCAATGCTGACTCTCTGTGTTGTATTATATATACTTCTCTTTGAGTGGACTGCAATAACCAGCAGGATTAAGAATGGTTTTATTGATGCGCCAATATCTCATTCTCTACTTAACCAACTCCTCTTCTGTTGTCATATCTGTATCCTAAATACCATTACCCCTCCCATAAATCAATAGGAAGGTTTAGAAATCAAAACAAATGTGAATAAGATTATGGAATGTGCAAGGGAACCTGTATGGCCATGGGTGGCGCAAACTCGTGGCTCACCACTGTTGCGTACTCTGCCACCAGTGAGAATGATAAAGTGCATATTCAACTTTATTAAGAGTGGTGCAATAAGTCATTAATGGAAGGATGCTTCGAGAGCCCTCAAGGTTGGAGTATGTTTTATATATATATATATATATATATATATATATATATATATATATATATATATATATATATATATATATATATATATATATATATATATATATATATATTGTGAGTAGCTCATACTGTAACCTATCATCATCATCATAGATAAATAGATAGATAATTTTTTTACTGTTTTCAAGGCGAAGCACTGATCACCAGACCCAGTCCCATACCGGCAGGCAAGTAAGTCCATCCTCGGACAACCCGTCAAACTACAGAAACGCCTCTACTCTACCAGTGGACTCAACACAGAAAAAAAGAACACCCCATAAAAAGAAGGACGTGACATCAACTTTAATCAAAGGATTTATTTTATGTTATAACATTGGGTTCTTGCTATCCATATCAGACCCTATGACATAATGTTTATTGGAAATATCTTTCAAACGAAGACTCGGATCAGCATGGTGCTTTGGCGAAGATTGTTTCACACACTCCGCTAATTTTTGACTCTATTGTGCATTGGCGGATTCGGTTAATTACGACATTTACTCTTGACCGTGATGCCAAAAATCTTTGTGAGCCACTTACACATTCAGACAGGATGTGTATCCACCAACTACCTCCACCCCTGGCTTCCCCTACTCCCATCCCTTCCTTACCCTCCCTCCTACCCTCCACCCTCTGTCTATAAAAATCTGTTTGCAGTGATCCTACTTCAATATTCCGTCCTCGCTTTAGCAATGGTTATATGTCTTCACATTAATGTCAAATGACATTTAAGGGTATGTACTTTACAATCATATTTCATTCAGTCACATGAGATAAGTAGAAGTGAAGATATAAAAGATTGAATTGAGGCCAAAGTACCACGCTGACCCGAGTCTTCGTTTGAAAGATATTTGCGAGAAACGGTATGCCATAGGGTCAAATATGGATAGCAGGTATCCTAAACCTGATGAAGATTTCCTTTCAGAACAAAACTGCTGCAATATTTTTTTGTTTGTTTGTTTCAACCTTTATTTTTCAGTTAACCGCTGTGAAAAAAAAAGAAACTTTGTTTACATATCTACATTTTGTATTTATGAAATTGTGATATGTTTTGTCTTCGAACAAAAAAAAATGCAATTTTTTTTAACTTACAGTTTTCTGTACTGTGTCCCGTTTTCTTTTTACATTTTTGAAATTTCATAGATCCAAAAGCTTGCCCTTTAGTTGTAGTTTTAGTTGATACCATACAAAAGTCGGACAGCCTTTTCCTGATTTTGTGAAATTTGTTGAAGTTGAAAAACTAATTTTAGAGATATTGGCTCTCAAAGATTTTTCTCCGTTTTATCCATGTCTTGACATTTGTATTTATCTGATTGGCATGGAATTTTCACATATGATTGTGTATACCTTGTTGACTTACTGGAGAATGATAAGGTATCTGGGCCCATACTTATAAAGCAAAGACTCCGTCTCAGCCTCGTATTCCGAGTCGCAGGAGCGGCTCCGCGTCCTAAGTCGCGTAGTTTCGAGCCGCAGAATCGGCCGTCGGTAAAGTTGGGTGTGGGATGTAATAGGCGCTATGGTTCTTAGCTCAGACGCACTTAGCGTGATCCAAGTCACCTTTGACATTAAGATCAAGAACCAGCTGCAAGGTAAACATGGCACGAATCCCAAGGTCTTTTCACCCTGGGCAGGACATATTGAACAGTTTACGTGACGCAGAACTTGTTAAAAGATACAGACTGAGCAGGGGAGGAATTTTGTTTGTTACTGATTTAGTAAGAAATGAATTAACGTCCCCAATATCAAGAAACAAGGTCGTCTCTCCGGGGGGACAGTGGTTATCCTAGTCAGAGGTAGCATACCTGCGCCCTCTGCCTGGCCCACAAACTAACTACAACAGGTAAGTTATGTGCAATATACACTGCATGCATGATAAAATGCTAACTTGCTTGATAATTGGCCAGACATGAGCAGAGAGCATAGACCAATGTAATGACGAGGTAATTCACCACTTACTTAATATTTATACTATGGAGTGTCACATCTAATGGTGTACATATCACCTTAGATAAAACGTTAACTCTCCCATGCCGAAGTTGCACTTGTTAATTAATCTCAGCAGTCATTATTGTGGTAGAGTTAGTTTTCAGGATAATGCAATAATGTATACATTGTATGCATTACAGTGCACACAAGTGGACCAGATGCACCGTGGAGAGGGTCATCGGGCAGTGGAAGCGACGATTTCACATACTTCATGGGGAAATAAGGCTTAAGTCCCCTGCATATGTGTGCAGGATCATCGAGGTGTGTGCTTTGCTGCACAACATTGCAAGAAAAGGAACATCGGTTTACCTGAGGAAGAGGATCCTGCGGGTGACGAGGCTGGTGAGGGTGCACGGCCTCTACCCGTTGTGCAGATAGCACCTACTGTTGGACGGAACCAGCGGGATGGTCTGCGCTACAGGGATGCATACGTCAATCTTCACTTCAAGTAAGTGCTGTGGCTACTCATAATTCATTACAAAATATATATATATATATATATATATATATATATATATATATATATATATATATATATATTTTTTACGTGTCTATGGCACAGGTAGGCTATTACTTGATGGTACTGATGGGCTTGGTGGCTGGCCCAAATCTGTAATGGCACAGACTTGTGTTTTTTGTGGCACCATCTTTTTGCCTCATGCACTCCCCGGCAGATCATTATTGATCCTTTCTAGGCAGAGAGTGGTGGTCTGGGAGGCTTGTGGGTACTTTTAAGCTACTTTTAAACTACCCAAATATCACGCCAGCACGATGACCTCTTGGCTACTGCCTCACCATAAAGTATAAACCCCATCATTTTAACATTCATAAGAAACTAGTATTAGAATACAACATTAATTTGCCTGTACTTTTCAGTGCTGGTCCTCACCCTATCCCTGCCCAACCCTAACCATCCCCATGAGGATAAATGGCAAGCTTCCACACATGTAAACTGTAAAACCCACCTCCTCATAACATTAATCTGCTGGCTATTTCTCCAGACTTACCTCAGAGGGATAGAGAGAGAACTATGATCATGAATCATTTACTTTCAACCCTAGCTTTAGAAATCATATCATTGGTATTTTAAACTAATTCCCACAAATTTTCCCTGATTATGTGTTCTCTCAATTGTGGCAGACACTACTGAGTCCTGCATTCCTGCTGCTTCAACTCAGTTTCTTGTGGAGTGGTGGGGAAGTTGATGAATCTTCTGAGTATACCAGCGGCTGAAAGTGTGTACACCGTCTCCTTGCTGGTCGTCTGTTGTGATGGGCCCAAGTCATCACTGCTACACCTTTTCATTTTTCTGATGCAATTTATTTGACAATATTAACCACTTCAAACTATGGGGGATGGGATGGATGGCTGTTTCTTGACCTTTGGGGTGATACTACAACTTACACAAAGTCAGTGACTATCACAATTCATTCCTTATTATTATTATTATTATTATTATTATTATTATTATTATTATTATTATTATTATTTCTTATTATGCCTTATTATTTTAGTAGTTTTTCTTCATTGTTTGGTGTTAAGTAAATTATTGAACAACCGCTGTTGTTCTGCTGGTGCTGTCTCTGTCCTGTTGGCCCTTCAAACCAGTGACAAAAGAACCCATTAACCCAATACAGGGCCAGTATAACATTTACCTGAACACTGTTTACCGTCCCCATTTTACCCCGGCATGTACCTGTGTAATAAACATCCTGTTTTGGGTAAGAAAAATAATCATAGTATATCATTAATATTTATTTACTCCAACAGAAAAGAATGACAGATAATTCAGGGATTAACCCTTAAAGCACGGGCTTGTTTTACCGTGCCTGTCCTCCCACGTGGGCATATTCAGGCAAAAACATACCTCGCTTATCTTTTTATATCTTCACTTCTACTTATCTCACTTGCCTGAATAAAGTATCATTGTAAAGTACATACCATACATAGCTGGAACTGCCTGAGGGTTGGTTGAGGAGGAAGCAGTAGCTGGTGTAGGGGCTGACTGTCTGGGGCCGGGCTGCGTGGTTATTGGGTCCTCCTCCTCCTCAAGTAACCTGCTGGTTAAGTTCAAAGTGATGCATGATGAAAAAGTGTTAATATGTTAAAACATTTAGAACCATAATAAATATTAATGTATACCATTATTGATTAATGCTGGTACTCCATGCACTGAATTAATAAATTAAATTTAAATGAAAAAGATATGGTAACTGTTGATTACAAAAAAAAATATTCATACTTTTATACAACAAAGAAAAGCAACTCGTTTGTGGTAACCACACTGGAAATTGACTTGGGAAACTCCAAGTGAAGGAGAAAATAATTCCAAATTGATCTCTAGATATAGTATGAAAAACAATTAAAATGAAAGATTCTAAATACGTTTCACCCTAAGAAAAATGAAAAAAAATTATGTATGCACGAACATTACTAAAATATGCTCAGCAGCAAA
Organism: Eriocheir sinensis; assembly: GCF_024679095.1. Taxonomy (NCBI): domain Eukaryota; kingdom Metazoa; phylum Arthropoda; class Malacostraca; order Decapoda; family Varunidae; genus Eriocheir; species Eriocheir sinensis. Next base: position 13,572,628 of record NC_066531.1, on the reverse strand, counting down.
TTTAACTCAAGGAATTCAACAACTTTGCTGTGTGACATACACTAAAAGCATGTACACTCACGCATGGCGAAAAAAAAAAAAAAAAAATCATTTGTGAAATTATTTTCATGGCACCTTACATATACCTTTTAGGGTCCCCAACAATCATGGAAATGTGCAAATCTAGTACAGTCCAGTTTGACAATTATGTTTTCTTCTGCCAAGTAATCATGCAACTTTGCAAGTTGATAAATCCTCGCTATAACAAACTAAATGGGGAGAAGGATGTGACATATTAAAAAAATCCAAACTTTTCATATATTACAAACTTTGTTTGGTATATAAGCTTTAAGTTCTCTTTTGGTGTTCATTATTGTAACTAAAAATATCCATTCATGACTCCAGATTAAAGGTGATTCACTAAATGACATGAATGAAAGTGTTTGCAATAGGGCGGGCAGATTCTGCCGGTCCACTAAGGAACTGCCCTTAACTCACCTGCCAGACTTTATCAGTGGTTTCCCACAGACACACAACTGTACCAGAAAAGTTTGTTGAGTTCCGTAAAAGTGAGGGTTATATAATTTATTTCTCAGTATGTTAAACAAAAAAGGTAACCCGATAAATAGCATCAACAATACGATCTTAAGTGATGAAGTAGCCCATACCCTTCATCCTTGAAGCTGACAGTCACGAGGGGAGAAGTAGGTGGCCCAACAACGAGGACGTTATCTGGCCGATCGTGGCGGAAGCTCCTGGAGACAGGCGGCTCATTCTGGCGCCCGACGCATCTGATTGGCTGTTCAGCAGCGCGTCTGTGATTGGTTCACTTCGCCTCCCATCTCTCCCTCTCGCTTTCGATGACGTCATTTGTAAACACAACTCAGCTGACAAGCCTGACAGCGAAGGAGATGTACAGGGATGGGAGATGCCTGACATTATACGGCACCCTTTGCAGTCACCCTTGACGACATGGGCATTATAATAATATAGATGGCTACATTAAACAAATAAGATGTGGCAAGTATAACAGGTGGGGGCACACCCAGATGATTCGTCACCCATGCTTCAAATAGTGCAACTTTCAGTATAAATGACTGCTTGTAGTGATATTAGCGAATATTTAGTGGCGTTAGTGACTATTTAGCGATATTAGCAACTATTTAGGGGCGTTATCGACTGGTAAGGTCTTAAGGGATGCTTAGTGTAGAGAAACCTTTTTTTTATTTTGGGCGAATCCACCAGGGAGCGAACAGTTTAAGGTGCGAATACCTACAGGTGGCGAAACCACTGGGAAGCCCTCTTTAAAGGTGTCCAGACCTTGAGTACAAAGCATAAGCCGACTTACAATTGGAACCCATTTATTACTAAGTAAACAGAGGTTTGGAGTTTTAAGTAAAAGTCGCCGTAGGGTTAGGTAAGTCAAGTCCATAAGGATATAAATTAATCAGCCCTGCAAAGTTAATTTCAGCTGGCTCACAAATTTAGATTAGCCATGCACTTCTCAAATAACTCGTTACCATAGCCCGCAACCTTGACTGCTGTGCAATATTCCATGAACATGTATCTGATCCATACGGTAATGTTGGCAAAATGATGCTATTCCTTACGTCCCTCTTCACCTTCATGAAACATTAAAATCCTACCCAGTGCTTCTAAAACATTCCTACATTTTACATCCCCTGTCCTTGTTCCACCATCCACTTCTACATGCTTACATAACACTGTCCCCAGGCATATACTAAAAATCTTTATCAACCTAACTTTCCTGTTCACCTATCACTACCCCACATTTTTCGGTATTCATTATGCACTTCACCACTTTCTTCTTGGTGTTTTTACCCACCTCATGAGATAGAGCTCCTCATTACGAGTAAATTCAACCCCATATTAACAAGGCGCACTCTGTTTATAATGGCGACACAGAATTTTTAAAATTTAATTGCATTTTTAGCGATCAGAAGTCGGCAGCGATACATCAACCCGCATCAAAGCCAGAGGGCACACTGGGTTAGGTTAGGTTAAGTTGGGTTAGGTTAGGTTGGTTAGGTTAGGTTGGGTTAGGTTGGTTAGGTTAGGTTTGTCTGTTCTGGACGAAACTAATTTTTTCTGGTAGATTTCGGCTTGTTTTTAATTAATCTACTAGTTATTTTTGGTGTAAATCACATTAGTTTCTGGGGGGAATAAAAAAAATTTGGTTGATTTGCGCCAAAAACAAGTGGTGGATTAATTAAAAACAAGCCAAAATCTACCGTAAAAAAATTAGTTTCGTCCAGAAAAGAGGGTGTTGAAATACTTAATACTTACCTCTTTTTCTGTGACTGGCACATTCTCCATTTCTCCCTATTTAAGGCGTGCTGCACACATACACCTCTACCTAAACAGATGGAAGATACATTACCGAATGAACTAGGTGTATGAAATAGAAGATATAGTGGGGCTGGGGAGAGGTAAGTTGTGCATAATAGGGGTAAATTATAACAAGGCGTCATCAATAATGATATATTTACAAACTCCTTATGTAACAAAAACTTTTGCTAATTGCGATGACAATCCTGACATGCTCATTTTTAATAGGTTGTTTTATCCTTTCCCTTTGGCCAGAGGCAAAGGCCACATATCAGACACATTCCAGAAGAACATGGTACATTCAAGTACGTATAACCTTGGTTGAGATAATACCGAATCCTCAAAAATAAATTTAAGTAAGGAAACCACTCACTGACATGGGACTCAATACATAATACAAAAGCATCTACGACTTTTTCCTTGACACTATATTTTCCGTTTGGCCAGTGCCAAAAACCACATATCAGACACATATCAGAATTACATACTACATACAAGTATACCCAGCTTTGGTTAATATAATAATCCTCAAACATTAAAGTAAACAGACCACTCAGTGGACATAGGATTCAATACATAAGACAAAAGCTTCTACTTTTTTTTTACCTTGATACACTAGCATTGCTTTTAATACAAAGGGTTACTGAAAAATTTGTGGACTATGGTAGAAAGACATGAGATAGGTACACCTTTAACTTGACACATTTTTCGATCACACCTTAGACCTTAATACCTCAATAACTATGTTCATCGTCTATTCTAACTTCTGATAGTACTGGAACACTTACATCAGACTCAGACTTTGCAAGACTCTCCCCAATTATTAATCTTGCTTTTGAACTAGGCTTTTTTAAGCACATACCTATATTTTCTCGTTTTCTCTTCCTTGTCGAATACAACCGGTCTTGCTTAACACACTTTTTATTACCTGGCTCTGAAACAGTTGTCACATCCACAGGCCAGTTACTGTTGTTTGGTGGATAACTCGTGCCAGCATCTAATGTTGCAATTAACTTACACAACAAGCTATTAGCAGTTTTCAAAACTTGAAGGTCCTTACTTTCACTACATTTTGGGAGAAGCTGTAACATAATTTTGTTTTTCAATTGTTCCTGGTATTTCACAACTTGTCTATCATAGGTTTCCTCATTACTTACATCATGAATCATATTAATTTCTTCTGTTGACACCTTAGGTTTGGCTATTTCCTCATTACTTACAACATCATGGATCTTTTCAATTTCTTCTGTTGGCAACTTTGGTTTAGCTATCTGTGACTTATTTCTTAAAAATTCTGCAACTGCATGTATATGCTTACATATGTTCTTCATACCTTTAGCATTGTCATCACATGTGCACACATACATGCATTTACAGACATGACAGTCTGGACACTTTTCCCTACATACTTCACAAGTAGGATTATTTGTCTGTATCTCATAAAGCTTATTTTCAAAAGATTCAGAGGACACAGTGAAAAGGCCATGATCCTCCTGAGTAACTTCGAGCTTCATGCCTTTTTAATGTCTCTCTCTGAAAGGTTTTCCAGTTCTTTTCTTCATCAAGTCTACCATTCTCTTAAAAAGTTTCTCCTTCACCATTTTATTTAAAGCTAGTATTGTGTAATCCAATCTTTTAACTTTTTTACCTTTCAAATATACATATTTCAAAAGTCTATGCATGCTCTCTAGATGATTGTTTGTGTTTAGAATTGCACCCTCACGATAGCACTGTGGCCATAACTGAATTCTGTTCTCACAAAGATAATTTTCTTTGAAATAATCATGAAATCTTTCAAAACCAGCTTCTAACAAATAGCTGAGAAAACCCTTACATTGCTTGTGAAATTCATTTTCTTCTTGTTCATTCATGAGAACTCTGACCATTTGATAAACTGATAGTTTTTCCATGAATGGTGCACTAATCTTGGATGCAATATTCTTTCTGAATGACCTGTCTGTGTGCCAGCTACAGTTGATATATTTAACAGGTAAATTCATATCTCTACCCATGGTTGCATCCCAAGCATTTCTAAAACTGGATCATCATCACTCATGAAAGTATATGCTCTGACTTGACCCATACGTTTTTCACTGAATTTAAGAAAGCCTTCAGAATACTGGTATTTACACTGCTGCTGATAAGGAAAGCTACTGGGAAACCTTTATTGAGATCAGTAAGAATCATTAATGTGGTTAACTGGAATCCTGAATATTGGCTAATGCAATGAGTTGAATCCATGCATACCTGTATCTTGTCACAAGATTTCATCTGGGTAGAAAATATTAATTCTTGTCCCCCTTTCATAAAACCTAATACAAATTCTTTGGATGGTATTTCAGGATTATCTGAATCTACATCTCCTTGATCTTTGAAATACAAGACTTCATTGGCATCCTGCATTTCTTTAACAATTAATCGTACACTTGTGCTGTCATCAGAGTGTCTGCTGTGGGTTTTATTCAATCCATACCTAACACAAATATTATCTATATCCTTCTTTTCTAAGAAAGACATTCGATTACTGCCTGCTGACTCCCGCACTCTGTCCAAAATTATGTCATGTTCGATCCCTTGTGTAATCATACCTGGAAATAAATATCTTACTTAGTAAAGAAAAATAAGTTATAAAAATGTAAAACATACTGGCATTAGTTAAACTCAATCACTGTCTCTGATCATGCGTACAAGAAGTGTAGCTACATAGATTTAGAGGCAGTTATGATAATTATATACTGAAAACAGGCCAGCTACCGCCTTGACTCATTCCTGCAAACTTAACTGTAATAGAAATGGAAATTATTATAGTAATTGTAATAAATTGGTATCTATATGGATGATGTTGTAAGTAGGGGCGTTTCTAGGATTCAAAAACATTCAGAGTCCCTGGTACCAGAAGATCAAGGAGAGGTGTGCTCCTATAGCCCAAAGTTACAACAGCAGCAAAGGTAAATAATCTAGCATGCAGAAATTACTGTAAATACTAATAAACAGACATGGGGCAATTACCTATGTTATGCAATTGATGACTATTATAATTACTTCATATTTTCACAATTACGATTAAGAATACAATAAAATTAGATGTAATTGATTATGATTACAATTACTTGCTGTATTAATCATAATTACAGTCGTGATTATAGGAAGAGCTAAAAGGTGAACTTGCACATTTCATACTCGTTTACCATATTTACTAAATATGATATGAATAATATCAATTTATACTGTACCACAACATTTTGAAAGAAAGTGCCGAAATGCATGTGCAGTATTTATTAGTAATGTAGTACAATATTAATAGTTCATAAGGTACATACTCATACAATAGATTTCTAACTCTTGGCAAGTTGGAGGTCCACTCTCAGCACAGATAATGATTACCCCATGTCTGCTAATAAATGCACTATAATCATCATAAGCATAACAATGTACTGGGGCTTATGAGTTTGAGTGGTAAAGGAAATACATGTTGATATAAAAGAAAATTTACACTTACGCTTTGCAGATATGATGATTTCATCACAAGCTAAAACATAAGGCATTGTTAATATCTTCATATATACAGGAGTGAAGGGGTTAAGCTATGACGCCAAAAAAGGTGTCACTGTATATATATATATATATATATATATATATATATATATATATATATATATATATATATATATATATATATATATACAGGTATCCCTCGATTACTGTGGTTTCTATTTACGCAATTTCACGTCAGCGTGGTGTCCAAAATCCCAACAAATGTTTCATTTACACTTTTTTTTCCCCACTTTTACGTGTTGGTCATAACCGGATTCCACAAGAAACCATCTCACCTCAAGTATAACATGACCTTTTTTTGCAAATGAAGCAAAAAAGATCAAATGAGCGTACATAAATTGCTTTTGTCATGGAATAACCTGAATTACAGGTTGGATTTCCAATACTCGGCACGCCTCTGGTCCCAACCATGCCGAGTTTGGGAGATCCAACTTGTAACATATCTTGATAAAGCAAGAAAGTAAGCATGTGTCTTAACTCATGGGACAACCTATATATATACTGTTATTTTCTAGCTAGATAATTAATGTGCATTACATACCTGCAATCTTATCCTGTTCACTCTTGGGAAGTGTCATGTGAACCTGGCTGTTAAAATCAAGGTTGTGATCACGATGGTCAGAGTAAAAGGTCACACAAATCTTTTCATCCTTCTTCACAACTTCAATTGATGAGGTGCAGTAAAACCCCATCTTACAGGTACCTGTTAGAATTAAAATGAAAAAATAAAATAATTAGGTGTGTGAGGGAAGAACAAGGGACTTAATTTTTCTAGCCCATTACTGGTAACCCCACATTTTAGCACCTATAAAAAATAGTGTAAGGTTTATTACTGAGATTAATTAATCCATTTACATATACAAGATTATTTACCTTGGCTCTTTTCTGCACGACTCTTACTGGAAATCTTCGTTGACTGAACACCTGATCTTCGACAGTAGAATATCTGTTTGGTGCCATCACATGATTTCTTTGGTCCAGAATGAGCCGTGTAATTGACTCAATGTCCAGTTCCATACAGTCTTTCCATCTCAAGAAATCTGTGGAGAATTAATTGTTTTGGTATTTTTTTACTACTGTCACCTACATAGACTTGCTACTATATTCCCCACTCTGGCTTTCATTTCCCTCATACAACGATCCAAATACACATTAAACAGCCATGGTGACATCACACATCCCTGCTTTACTTCCACTCTTATGTCGAATCTCTGACTAAGCTTTCCATCCACCCTCAAACATGAACGTGTCCTTCTATAAAATGTCTTAATTGCCTCCAAAAACTATCCTCCTATATCATATATTCTTAGAACATTCCATAGACTCAGATCAGACTCGATCAGTAATCTCCCAAAAACTTTCCCAGGTACACTGAACTTTATAGTCCCTCTATAGCTATTGCACTCACTCACTACCTTTACCCTTGTAGAAATGCACAATTATTGCCTTCCTTCATTCCCACGGAACTTTTTTCTGCCTCCACACAAGTTTACACATATATGATGTCCACCCTACCACTACATCTCCATAGAAAAATTTATGGGGCTAATCCATACATACCTGCAGTTTTACCACATTTCTAACCTAGATATTGTTTTCTCTACTAATGCTCTATCAACTTCTTTCTGCACACAAGCGGGCTTTCCACCTGCTCCCATACCCATATTTGATACAGTAGCTTCCCCAATTGTCTTCTTCCTCATTAGACGTTTAAAATTAATTATCTGTACTGCAGTCACATCTATTTTACCACCTACAAGCCTACTAATCAGAGGGCAGTTGTCATCTACTTCAGAAATTTTGCCAACTCTGATTTTTTACTTTTATTTGTTCGAGGACATCCCAATGAATCACTTCCAACTTGTCTTCCAATTTTCTGCTACGTATTTCACCACAAGAGGGCGCCTTTTCAAAATGGCCGCCAAAATCATATATAAGGTATTAAAAAGGTAATTTTCACAAACAATATCAGCAATTTAGAAAGACACTTTCTATTATTTCAGCCAAATAGTCTTCAAATAAGTTTCACAGTATGCTGAAGTATCGAAAACATGCATTTAACTACACAAAAGGTGCCTTTTCCAAGATGGCTGCCAAAATCAGTCAAAATAAAAAACAAGTTTTTGTTTAAAACTAACCATTTTTTTTTTTGCTACCTGTTACTTTTTTTTTGTAATATTTGTTCGAAAGAGCAATTTTTGTACGAAATAAGGGCAACTAAAACTAGAGAAGTTCTTGCAACTTACAATAAGGTCAACTAAAACTAGGGGAGTTTTTGCAACTAACAATAAGATCAACTAAAACAAGAGAAGCTCTTGCAACTAACAATAAAGTCAATTAGAATTAGACGAGTTCTTGCAACTAACAATAAGGCCAATTAAAAATAGAAGAGCACTTGCAACTAACAATAAGGTCAATGAAAACTAGAGAAGAAAGAGAAGTTCGAAAGAGCATGTTTATACGTGTGAATGTATATGGGGCCCATACTTGCGAAGTATAATGAATATCTTGCATGCATTATGCTTTGTCTATAGCAGATTAATAATAGGTCCAATCGAAAACTGTTTTAAAAGAGCTCCTCCTCATCTTCTATTTCTGCACCAAAGTCCTCTGAATTTTCACATCCATCACCACATCCGCAAGCATCAGTGCACACGAGTGCATTCTTTCGGCATCCACACCTATTTGGCATGCAGGAACTGCTACAGGAGCATCTTCGAAACTCCAAAAGAGCTTTCGGTGCTGGCGGATTTTCACATAATACTGGTACTAAATTTCCATCTTGAAGTTGCCAGGCATAGTTGGTTGGTGGTGGAACAGAGGGGCACGGCTTGCAGGACGATTTCCAAACCAACGCCATATAGAATGCCCGTTTTGTGTGCGGTTTTAATGTTCCGAGTGTTGGAGGGAGTTGTCGGCCCTCCTTTCCATTCTTTGCAAACAGGGACCACCGCAGCTGGCTTACATTCTCCACATCTCCAGATGGTTGGTACAAAATACATATGTATCGTTCCATCTGCCTAAAAACAAACTCTGGTACTTCGGCACTTCTCCCGAAAGCAGCAAATGCTTTTAAAATGGGACCATCACTACTCATAAATGCCTTGAAATGACTTGTCACTCCCTTACCAGCAAACGTGCCTGTGTTATCTGTTCCTTTGAAGGCGTACCAACCTACCAAGGCATCTGCTCTCTCTTTTCCAAGTTTGTTGTAGCATTGCCAGATAGATATCCGTTCTTTCTTTTTCCTTAGTAAGCAAGTCAATGGTGGAAGCAAAGGATAGGCCCCGATGGGCAAGACAAGCACATCTGTATCTACAGAAAATATGTCCAATTTGGCATTCTTGTCTTTGTTCATGACATCAATGGCATTTAACAAGACCAACTGCTCGCCTTCTTCTAGATTATGATGTCCTTCAATTATTTCTGGCATTGACACTATGTTAAATAATTTTCTATTAGATTTCATGAGTGTGTGATGCATCACCAGAACATTCTTTGGTGATCCACTGTAATGAGCTAACAATTTATCACCCAGATATTCTGTAAGTTCAGCTTTGGTATCAATGTGTGATAGAAATGACTTCACATTCTTGATTTCTGTAGAATCATCAACATGGTAATGAATGCATGTGTTCTTCTTGGTCCTCTTGTCTCGTGTTGTTTCTTTAAGAGATCCAGCTAGATACTGGTCAAAGACTACTCGAACTTCCTTATATGGTGTACTCATGCTATCAATAATTTCAATAAATGTGGCTGCAAAATTAGCAGCAGTAAACCTCTCATCCGTCTTCTTCACCATGTTTACAATGCACATTGCGTCAACTATTAGAACTGGTGTTGCTTGGTCTCCATTTGCATCTTCTTCTGAATGCTGATTTGCATCTTCTGGTAAAGTTAGATCCATTATAGATTGCACTACTTGTGATTTCCCAGAGAGCATTATCATACTTCCATCTGGCTGAAAGTTGGATGGTGGAGTACTGTCAAATTCATAATCTCCTATTGCATCTTTCACTTGGAACTCAGGTCGACTTTTAGCGACAACCAATAGTCTAGAAAGCAGCTTTCTCTCCTGTTTGATGGACACCAACTGACCCTTAACCTTTGTCTTCACCACAGGTCCAACATCTCTAAAGTAGGCAATGTTGTTCTTCTTTTGCGGATCCCAAAATCCAACTGTCTTTTCAACCATTCTACTCAAAACAAACTTCTCTAGTGACTCTTTTCCAAGTTGATCACGATTTTCAATGTTCTGACATACTTTACTAGGGGTTACAGCAAATGTCACCAAGTTAAACATGTCACTCTGTTCAAATGGGTTTCCTTGCTTGCTGATGACCTGCACAAGCCTTGCAGCTTTTTGTATTAAAGTAGTACTAAAGTTGAACCTAGGAGGGGATTTCCTACAAGTTCCTTTTGTGCTACTAGTAGGTCAGCCCCGTGAAATGGCCCAGCTTCGCTACCCCAGTCTATATTGTCTATAGCAAACACAGGTCTTACTCCCTGCTTTAGAAAGGGAGGTACATGAATGCCTTTAACATTGTCATTAAGGTCATCCATAACAGCCATGGCCATTCTTGTGGTCATTCTCTCAACTTCCTCATATGAAACGGCGGTCTTCATGCTTTGGAGCATTTCCACTTGTGAGCGTGACCTGTTGGCTTGATATGATGCCAGTGCAAGGCCAACAGTCAATGGTGTATTCTTATTCTTACGAAAGCCACCACCTTCTTTAGACTCATAGTTAACTTGTCTGTTAGTTTTATATGCAGATATGATGTGCTGAGTTACATTTCTTGATGTTTTCTCAGCATCTCTTTCTCTACTGACTTGTAGAGTAGTATGCGGACCATAAGTTATCCATCTCACTAACTGCAATAGCTTCTTAGGTGTTTCAACGTCATTAAATGATCCTTTATATTGCCAGTTGTCCATGTTATTAACTTATCTCCGAATTATCTTTGAAGCCCGGCTAAGAATTTCCATCTCTTCATCCACATCTGATGTTTCATACTCATATGCAAGTACTTTGTCTTTGACTAACTGTGACACAACTATTTCGGGTTTAGGCCCACGCTTGACAAAATCAATACCAGGTATTTTTTCAAGTAAAATGGACTTCAGATGCTGCTTAAAGTTAGTGCTTTGAACCGATACATCATGTCCTTCAAGGAGTTCAATATAGGCGGTATTGATTGTATTCATGTCAACGCTTGGGAAACAGTCACTATTGGTAATTGTCAACTTCACTATGTTAACAATTTCAATGTCACATATGGCCTTTCCAATAGCATCATTTTCAGATGAGCAAGGGTTTGTATTCTGGGTAGATTCAATTAGTCTGGTTTCCTTTCTTAGACAGGTCAAATGGTATTTCAAGTTTTGGGCAAATGCATCCATAGCATCAGAAAGGAGTGCTAATCTTGCACAAACATCTTTATTCGTGCTCAGTTCCTTTATCTGTAAAAACTTTCTACCCATAGGCTCAGTGCAAACTTGATGTAGTTTTTCAACCCTAGTGCCCTGGCAGAAAACACACTGTTCCTGATCAAATGTTTTCCTTTTTTTTTGAAGTTGACGGTAGCGAACTTGTACTTGGCCTCCCTCTCTTTTTGTTCCCTGCACATTTTAAATCTTCTTCATGGCTTCCTTCAGCCTTTTCAAGGTTAGCTTGATTACACAATGATTTGTAACATTTTCGATGGTAGCGATATTTTGTCCCTTCAACAATCTTCACCTGCTTCACTCTATCATGAATGTTAATGTTTTTACCAAGTCTAGCCTATCTTTCACTGAACAATTTGATATTGTTTATAGATAATTCACTTGCGTATGAAAATTCATCTCTGCGTTTTTCTTCGCAAATGATGCACTGCTCCATTTTTGTTCAGATGTTTGCTTTCATGGTGACAGACAACATGGTCCTGCAAAACCCTGAAAAACACCAAAAGACAGTAAATTACTAGAAGGCATATAATACCTACAAATTAAATATATAATTCACTAAAATTGGTTTTGCACCTGAGCCGTCACAATTAGTTTTATTCCTTTATGGGAGATGATTGCCAAAAAGGCATAAAACTAATAGTTGCGAAGGCTCAGGTGACAAAAAAAAGTTTTTGTGAATCATATATTTATGAATAAAAGTATAACCAAAGTTAAGTGGCATTTTACCAAACTCATAAGTTTCTGCATGCACATACACAATGTAAGACTACATTCTTGTATTGAATATCTTGTATTTGACTATTTCAGAGATTTTAATATTAGTTTTGGAAAAAAAAGCGCCCTCATTGCTCCCCAATCCATTGTAAACAAGCATTCATAGAATTCCTTGTCGATTCCCGGCGGTACATAATTTTGATCTATTTAGGTCACCTTTACCTTTGACCTTTGACCTACGACCTTGAATTTTATGTCATTGCGAGAGGACACTAGGATGTATATGTGTGTGAAAAATGGCTAAGATCCGTCCGCGGGTTCTTGACATATCTGCCCGGACACACACACACACACACACACACACACACACACACACACACACACACACACACACAGACAGACACACACACACAGAGACAGACACAAGTAAAACAGTAGTCTTCTTCCCTTCGGGAATCGACTAACAACACTCTTTTGGGTACTGAGACATTTTATGAGATCCCTAGTATGAAATATTCCAAAGAATACTATCATATCAGTTGATATGTGTGATTAATATCATGTTTTTGACATTTTTCTGTGATTTTGGCGGCCATTTTGAAAAAGCGCCCCCAGGTGGTGAAATATGACCCTAAAAATTGGAAGACAAGTTGAAAGTCATTCATTGTGATGTTCTTGAACAAATAAAAGTGAAAAATCAAAGTTGGCAAAATTACTGAAGTAGTGATCATATTTTGACAACTGCCCTCTGACTATACCATCCACTATCGTACTTTTACTGTTCCACAAAGGATCTGCTGAGAGAGGAGTGTTGAAGCCCGGGGCCGGCCTAAACTACCCCCTGGATGTGTCCCTGTTTAATATTAACATGACTAATATTATCATAAAAACTTGGTAGAGGGCCATAGGCCTACAAAATATACCAATTGATGTTTTTACGTGTGACACTCTGCCCAGCAACAATCATCAGATAAGGGACATGTCATGTTTTGTGGAGGACAGGGCAACTTAACTTGGATTTTCATAGGACTAGACAAGTAAAGACGATATCAAGTCAATTTTGTGACTGCACAAAATTTGCCTATTATAAAACTAATATAAAAAACGTATTTTAATATGTATTTGAAAAAAGTATACCAAATACCTTATTTAAATACTGTAAAATTTTTGTATTTGAAAATAAAATTTTCAAATACAAAATGTATTTAAATGCTTTTAAAATACAATACTGCCCATCTCTGGTCATAACTCATATGAGGATAATGCCAACTCAGTTTGTCAGTTTTCTTAAATTATGAATAGCTACTTTAACTAACCACATTTCCTTAACCAATGCAGCTTACCTTCCTCAGAAGTAAACTCATGCTGAGCTTTGTGAATCTCAATGTCATGGACTAAAGAAAGGTGTTCCCTGTAAGCAGTAAGGGTAGCAAAAGTCACATTGCATTCTGTACATTGCACAATAGTTGGGCCATCTGAATGGGATACAGGGCCAGGTTCACACCATGCTGTCTACGTTCATTAGCTCGTTTCTTACATGAGGTGGAAAAAACTATATCGCAGTAAGTGCACACTTTTGAAGCATCAGGAACTGTTATCTCTGCCACTTCATAGTTGTCTGTGGTGTTTACACCATGAACTTTCTTTTCATGTCTTTTCCTGCTCCAGTCTTTGGTGAAGTCTTTGTTGCAGAAATTACACTTCACGAATACATGAGCGTGAGGATTCATAACAGTACTACTTTGACTGTGATTATCCAGTCCTGCCATTGTTAAGTCAATGTTCTTCTTCTTCTTGGAGTTTTGGTGTGGCTGTGCAGGCTGTGACACCACAGCCTCTAGAGCCCAAAGATGGAGTAAGCGGGTACAGCTTCAGGTTACATGTGGACCTTTGTTGTAGATGGCTGGACTTTGTAAGAAGGTCCTGGTAAGGTTGACTGCTTTGGAAGCCAGGCTGGGAGCAGTAGAACCATCCAACAGGTCAGCTAATGTGGATCTGTTGGGGTGAAAAACAGACACTGAGTGGAGAAGACCAATAGGATCTGCATGACTGGGAAGGGGGAGGGGGAACTGTTAGGAAAGAAGTCACAACAGGAAGATGGTCACTATCCATGAACAGGCTTGTTGTAACATTAGCGAGGAGGATAGGGCCATTCCCCAGGCAGAGGTCAAGGGTGGAGGGGTTCCCTAAAACTGGGTTAAACCTGGTAGGGAGGCCAGATGGAGTGAGGAGGGAGAAAGAATTGCTGTCTGCCAGGAAACCCGATAGCAACAGACCTCCAGTTCCTGGGAGTGAACCAGAACAGGTTGCAGAGGTTTCGCCACTTTCTGGTTCAGCTGTTTGCTAATCTCGGTCTGGTTACACCTCTGCATGCAGACACCTGTCTGCTCCTTACCTATGAATGCTCACCAATGAAAAGATATTTGGGATATATGTATCAAGTGGGGTGTTGGTTTACATACATCAGGAAAAGGACTGGTCCTCATGTTGAGTAGTCGCTTATTTGAATGTGTTAAATTAAAAAAAAGACATGTAAATGTGTTTTGTATAGGGCTACCTATGAATAAAATTATTATTTTTCTTACTTGTTTTAATTATAGAACACGGCCTAAATGACTCTCGGTCTAATGGGATCCCAGCCTAAACGACTCTCAGCTTAAAGAGATCACGGCCCAAATAACTCTCGGCCTAAAGGGACCACAGCCTAAATGACTCTCGGCCTAATGGGATCATGGCCTAAACGACTCTCAGCCTAAAGGGATCATGGCCTAAATGATTCTCGGCCTAAAGAGATCATGGCCTAAACGACTCTTGGCATAAAGGGATCACAGCCTAAATGACTCTCAGCCTAAAGGGATCATAGCCTAAATGACTCTCGGCCTAAACAACTCGGCCTAAAAGGATCATGGCCTAAACGACTCTCAGCCTAAAGGGATCACGGCTTAAATGACTTGAACCCAGTTATAATACGACAAAATATTTAAGCAAAACTATCCTTAAATTTTTAGAGGGTTGGTTAGCTAGGAAGAGATACAGGGAAGTTAGGGGTGGCTTTATTTATTATTTACTTATACCTATTTTTACTGTTACATTATTCTAGGTCATATCCATTGTCTCTACTTAGCTTTGGGGTGCTCCATGACATAATGGTAGCGTGTTTGCTTCACAACTGAGCAATCCCATGTCAATTCCTGGGTGGAGCAAAAATTTCTTAGGTGTTTTTTCAGTACCCTAAGCCTGTGCCCACCCAGCAGTGATGGGTATCATGTGTAAATCGGGGTTTCTGGCCCATATCATGGGACTACTATACATTTCAGCGGCGGACAAACGCTGTTTTTCGCAAATATCTCCTAAACGAATCGTTGGATCAGTATGATATTTCAGCACACTACATTTAACATCCGGACCTAATTTATGGCTAACATACCACATTACTATATGTGTTATGTGATGAGTTTACTCGTGAAAAATGTCACAAAACCGACGAGTCATGCTGACGCATTCGAAGGAAAGTGTGTCACCCCCCCCAACCCCCTCCCAAACTATTCCTAACCACAACTACTTCTCCCCCTTCTCGCTCTCATTATCCCTCCTCTTCTCCCCCTAGCTCCTCGCCTTCCTCATCACTCTTGTGTCCCTCCCTATTTCTCCCATCACTGTATTATATATTAGAATGTTATGTAGGTGTATATGTATAGATATGCTTATTAACTAAGAGCATGGTACAATTCCATGGAGGCAAAACGTATTTCACGTTGATAATTACTGTACAACACCTGGGTGCGCCTCGGCAGTCAATGAGTTATACCCTGCCTCTGCAAAAGTCATAGCCTCGGCTTGCGGAAGGGGGATGGTGTGAGAAGGCGGGTGAAGAGGGAAACGAGGAGGGGGATACTGCGATATTGGGGTAGGGAAGGAGTGGTCTGGGGGTTGTTCGGGGCGTTGGTGGAGGGGTTAGACGAGTACCCCACACTCGTCCGATTCTGTATAACACCTTAGATATGATGACTGGATTAGGCTTAATATCAGTCAGTAAAATCCTAACATAACACATATTGCAATATGATATATCAGCCATAAATTAGGTCCGGGTGTTAAAGGTAGTGTGCTGAAATATCATACTGATCCAATGATTCGTTTAAGAGATATTTGCGAAAAACAGCGTTTGTCCGCCGCTGAAATGTAGAGTAGGTATCTTGGTGCTCTACACCTATGTCCCACCGCGTGACAATGGACATGCCTAGAGACCCAGGGTCATCCTGACCCAGCAATACCAAAGTACTACTATATGGCCTAAGTTGCCTAGCACATCAAGTCACACAAGAAAGCGGAAGAGTTATGGTAAGATCAGTCTAAACATTCCATTATCGAAACATCTATAAAGAGCGAAACGTGCAGGTATCGAAACCACACTGTATTAAACCAAATCCCTGTTAGGTAGCAAAACCTCTTGTGCAAACGCTACGGGTGGCGAAACCTCTGTAAAGGTAGGTAGGTAGAGGTAATAGGCCTGTAGACTACACATTAAATTGCACTTCCATAGGGAGGTCATATAGTGTGAGGGACTTGGGACTTCAAGTGAGTAGTGACCTACGCCCCAAGGAATAGTGTATTATAGCTAAAAATAAGGCCAAGATACTGGGTAAAAGGAATTAATAAAGGAAACACTGATAAAAAAAAAAGGTAATAAGAATTAGTAGCCAGGACAGGACTAGTGGTACCTAATGGGTATAAGCTGGAAAAACTTAGATGCAGGACACACATAGGTAGATAGTGGTTCACAGACAGTGGTGAACGACTGGAATTTGTTAAGTAAACATGTACGAAGTGCTGAGTCACTAGGTAGGTACCTTCCTTTAAAAGTCGCGGTAATTGTTTATAATAAGTCCGCGTCCCCATTCTCTACCCACACCCCCCCAATCCCTCCAGCAAACTTGGGGAACTGTGGGGAATCGGGGTTTTGGGGGGGGGAGGCATATATGAGTGATAACCTAACCTAACCGGGGGGCTGCGCCCCCCTGGACCCCCCCCGACAGGTTGCTAACCTAACCTAACCTAACCTAACCGGGGGGCTGCGCCCCCCTGGACCCCCCCGACAGGTTGCTAACCTAACCTAACCTAACCTAACCTAACCTAACCGGGGGGCTGCGCCCCCCTGGACCCCCCCGACAGGTTGCTAACCTAACCTAACCTAACCTAACCGGGGGGCTGCGCCCCCCTGGACCCCCCCGACAGGTTGCTAACCTAACCTAACCTAACCTAAGCTAACCTAACGTCACAGTACCTTTTTTTTAGCGCTGTACGCCAAACGGAAAAGACCCAAGAAGAGAAAATCGTGTATTGTTTACATTCATTTACGACAGAGCTCTCTCTCTCGACTTAGAAAAACGTGAGAGACGCAGCACATTCCCGGAGCTATTACAGCCATACTAAACACGTCCCCCTAAAAATGTTTGCATCTACGACATGGCCTCAGTGTGCTGTAATGATTATATAAGTTTTATTGTTAAGTAACGCGGACTTGTTATATAGTATAACCAAAGTCGCTTGTATGAGAGTACAGATAGGGATGACAGGTGGGATTAATAATTATAGGCTAGAGCGAGGGGACGGGGCGGAAGGCTATCCAGAGGTTTCGTCACCAGCTGGTGTTCGCACTCCAACCAGTTAAACTAAGGCTATCCTCAACCAGTTAAATCTGACATTCTCCTGCGTGTGGGGGGCTGCACCCACTACCCCCGCCTGATTCAAGATAAATTAATCTTCATGAAGTCGGGATTAGCATATTCAAATGAGATGATTAGGTACCGAAACTAATGCGCGATCGAACACCTATAGGTGGCGAAACCTCTGGCGGAAGTACCTACAGCAGCAAAGTTTCATGCACAAGTGTCAGCCTTGCTATTTTTATTCCTACCTAATTTGCTTCGGCGGTACATATACTAAAATTGCGGTGGTAATAAGTAAAGAAAACGCATATAGCAAGGCGGTCAGCCAGTCATGTTATAAGTTTTACTACATACATTCTTAACTGATTTTATATTCCACTAATTCTTTCATACCCTGTCTATCCCCACTTGAAACAAAATGATATCATTCTTACCAGGTGTGGGTGAAGATGAACAGCCACTGTTACAGGCTGTGGTGGAGGTATACCATGTCGGGATAGCGGCATCAGGTCATCCCTCTCTACCGTTGTGGCGGTGCCGCGGTGGTATTACTACTGTAGAACGTGTAGGCACTGCATCACACTATGTGGAGTAATGTAAATGTCTAAGGAGACAATGATATTAGCCGGGAAATGAATGAGTCTATGTTGAGCAGTCTCTGCTATGATATCCCGCCAGGTTTTGTTTACAAATGACGTCATCGAGAGCTAGAGAGAGATGGGAGGCGAAGTGAACCAATCACAGACGCGCTGCTGAACAGCCAATCAGATGCGTCGGGCGCCAGAATGAGGCGCCTGTCTCCAGGAGCTTCCGATCGTGGCAGGCTATCCAGCTGTGATAGAGGAGGAGCTGGACCACCACCTGAAATTGAGGCGCTCCGTGCTGAAGTGAGGCAAGCGACACACATTAGAAATCGAGAGAAACGCGTTTAATTTTTGCGGTGCTTACAAAACCTTTGCATTGTTACTCTCCGAACTGTAATGAGGCAAGCGACATCGGCGGCGAACACTAAGCTACCAATCTTTCATTCCTTCTCCTATCTGCTTCCTCAGCTTAAACTTACTGATTGTGAAATCATGAGAGTGGTCTCTCTCTCTCTCTCTCTCTCTCTCTCTCTCTCTCTCTCTCTCTCTCTCTCTCTCTCTCTCTCTCTCTCTACTATGTGTGTGTGTGTGTGTGTGTGTGTGTGTGTGTGTGTGTGTGTCCGTCCGAACTGCAATGAGGTAAGCGACATCGGCGGCGAACATCAAGCTGCCAATCTCTCATTCCTTCTTGTATCTGCTTCCTCAACTTAAACTTACTGATATGTATGTAAGCTGAGGGTTGTCACCTCTCTTTCCCGTTGTGTGGGTGTGTGCAAGTGGTCTCAGCCCAACTTAAACTTACTGATATGTATGTAAGCTGAGGGTTGTCACCTCTCTTTCCCGTTGTGTGGGTGTGTGCAAGTGGTCTCAGCCCTACCCGAAGATCGGTCAGTACTAGCTCCGAGTTCATTCCCTAAGGGGAACGGCTGGCTGGGGAACCACCAGCAGACCAATGGGTGAATAACACACACACACACACACACACACACACACACAAACACATTAGAGAGAGAGAGAGAGAGAGAGAGAGAGAGAGCGCTCTCTCTCTCTCTCTCTCTCTCTCTCTCTCTCTCTCTCTCTCTCTCTCTCTCTCTCTCTAATGTGTTTGTGTGTGTGTGTGTGTGTGTGTGTGTGTTATTCACACATATGTCTTCTTGTGGTTCCCCAGCCAGCCGTTCCCCTAGGGAATGAGCTCAGCTAGTACTGACCGATCTTCAGGTAGGGCTGATACCACTTGCACACACCACACAACAGGAAAGTGAGGTGACAACCCTCAGCTTACATTCCGTACCTAATCTGCTGCTTAGGTGAACAGGGGCTACACGTAAAGAGATACGCCCACTGCTTCTCCACCGCCCGAGATTCGAACCAGGGTCCTCCGTGTTGTGAGCGTGGCGCTAACCAACTACACCACAGTGATGTGTGTGTGTGTGTGTGTGTGTGTGTGTGTGTGTGTGTTATTCAGCGACGGTGTTGCTCACGTGATCGCCAGCTGTTGCCCTCCTCGAACGAGCTTATATGTCATAGAGATGGACCTTTGGGTAAGGCTGAGACCTCACACACACCACACAGTCCATCCCCTTGCTCAAGGGGGACAGTATTAAACTGCCAGCTGACAGAGGAAAAACCTTAGCGGTCTAAGTAGGACCTGAACCAACGCTCTGTCGGGTGACTGAGGAGGTTGCTACCTCTGCACTATACTGTCAGTGTAAAGTTTGGCGGCCCACCAGAATCAGACCCAGGTTTGCTACTTTAGAGATAGCTGTACTAACCAGTACACCATGTGTGTGTGTGTGTGTGTGTGTATTTTATCTGAAACTTTATGTATCGCTATCTGTGCTAAATATGTAAGAGGGGTGGTTGGGAGATGAAATCAGTTGTCCCAAATAAAACTATCCACAAGAATGGTGATTCTTGTCAGCCAGGATTTTTATTGCCAACGATTCACACAATGATTATGTCATAGAGGTCAATGAATAACAAAGAAGTCTTTTTGTGGAGGTATTTAGGGAAACAATATTTTGTACAATGGTAAATTAAAATTAAAAATATCTGCACTCTATTTTTCCTGAAAGGTTACATTACTTAAGAAATGATTTACAATGGTTTTGTACACCACTTTAAACTACAAAATATTATATATATATATATACATATATATATATATATATATATATATATATATATATATATATATATATATATATATATATATATATATATATATATAAAGAGAGGGCGAGAGAGAGAGAGAGAGAGAGAGAGAGAGAGCTAGCCTGATGGGCGAGCCGACTCTTCCCTCTGCCAGTGGGTTACCTCTTTGGCCGACTGGTAGAAGGACTTATGGGCTCGCCCATCAGGCTAGTCATGTATATATATATATATATATATATATATATATATATATATATATATATATATATATATATATATATATATATATATATATATATATACTGTAATGAAGAACTAATATGTGATATGTCATGATATGTCATGATTGTTATCTCAGTCATAGTCGTAGAAGTCTCCTTCAGACACATTTTCTTCGTCAATATCCTGACCATCAGTCTCAGCCTCATCAGCATGAGGATTGCAACTTCCATTTGGCTCGGCTGCCATTTCCAGGATACTGTCCCAGTATGTGCGTTGGATATAAGGAGGCACCAAATCTCCCACAAGTACCTTGAGATCGTCCACCTTTGCCTTGGATAAAGGAATGAGTCTCTCATACTTTCTAGGCACATTATATTGGGAGAGGTTGAAAGCTGCGTCTGTTCTAGGATTTGAACCCTTCCCGACCCTCACGTGTTCCCCACACCCTTCTCTCAGTGACGTGTAGGTGTTGTCACACAGGTAGCCAGTCTTATTAGTGTGAGACACACGGAAGCAGCATGCATCAATGAAACGCAAACGAGTTGGGTTTCGGCGAGTGACATATTGTTTCAGAGAGTCAAAGTCCCTAAAATCATCCTGCTGCATATCTACAACCTGAAAAGGAGTCTCGCTTGACTTCGTGTTCTTGATGATTTCTTTGTGTTCATCAGGTGTGAATATGTAGCTGTGACGCCTCATGTTCTTCTCTATCAGAGCGAAGTCCCGATCAGCTGCCATGTAAGTGTGTCCAGTTGTGAAATAGATGTGAGTAATTTCTTTGAATCGCTTAGAGTGTATCAGAGAGATAAAAGATTAGTAGGGTGAAATTTTTGTTCTGCCCAGAACAGTTGTCAGAAAATATGAAGAGCTTGCAAACATCCTGAGGTACAAAGGTATTGACAAATTTCTGAATACAACTGCAAATTTCATTAGCACCCCTTTTGGCTGTCACTTCATCCCACAAAAAACATATGTGCTTTGCCACTTCTATAGTCATGGATATTGAAGTTGTATGTCCACATTTTTCTCTTGTAGAAACTGATGCCTGTCGAAACTTTTGGGGTAGGAAGAGCTTGCTGCAGGTCCATACACAGGACCATTACTGTATTGCTGATGTTGTTAATTAGCAAATTATTGGGAAGATTGTAGCCTGTCTCAGCCTTCTCCAGGTGCAATGCATGTCTTTCTTCGTCTGTTGTCTTCTCTTCTTGTGTCAGAGTTGGGTCCTTGGATCGAGCACTGTAGATATCACACGTCTTGCAGGTATCTTGGCGTGGTTTGTAGAGTTTTAGGTGGGAAAAATGTGCTTTGAGGATGTCATCATAATAGTGCCAAGAACAGGGCACCTCACCAGGATGATTCTCTTCAACCCATATCTTGTAGAGATGGTACATTTGGCGCTTTGACGTCACGCCATTGTCTAGGTAGCGAACGTTAGGTGATGATTTTCTGGAATAATGGCTTGTTATGGTTGGGAAACTTTCTATATGATTAATAACCTTCTCCCATCGATCCACTGCAATCTTGCCATGATTTCCGGTGGTGCCTCGTCTGTCTGCTATGGGTACACCGGTCAATGTCTTATTATTCTGTGCTCGGTCCAAACGTTGCCTAGATATTCCATGAATATTTGCAAAAGCCGCCTTACACACAGTGACAGGTATATCATCAACTGTTACGTGATAATATATAGTGCATCCCTTTTGCTGGTCACGATTGTCCGTTCGCCTCCTTTTCACTGCCACAGTTGTAGTTTGTTTTTGTATATAGGTATATGGGAATCCCAACTGCCTGATGCCCAGAAATCCTTGAATATAGCTTCTACGTTAGCATGATCATAACATTTTCTAAAGCAATTACAAGGAGGCCCAACTTCGCGTGCAGCAATCTTCTTCCCGGTACACGCCGATGTATAATCATGGCCTAGATTTCGTTTGTGTTTGGCTACCCGTTTTTTCCAATTAGACTCGTTACATGGCCTCCTTCTGGCTTTTGAAGGTGTTGTAAATGTTGGGAGGCCGATGGCAGCTTGTGTACGACCAGGAGAAATGGTAGCATCACAACGTGCCATCGAAACAACCAGGTGAACCAGCCACTGCAAAAGAAATAAAAACTATATATATATATATATATATATATATATATATATATATATATATATATATATATATATATATAAATATATATATATATATATATATATATATATATATATATATATATATATATATATATATATATATATATATATATATATATATATATATATATAAGAGATAGATATAAGAATATTTTTATGACATTTAAATTCCCATGCGATATATATTTCACGTATGTGTGAAGAGAGAAAGGTTTAAAAATTGTATAGTCCCTGTCAAATTGCTTGACACTCTTTATCACTATCTTTCCACCTTCCTACAAGCTGAGCTCTTTCAAACGAAGTGTCAAAATACCACCTCTTGATCTCTGGTATTCTTCTGACCACTATCTTTACATATGGGGTTAGCGAAATAGTTCCCTTCATTAATATAATATAATATATATATATATATATATATATATATATATATATATATATATATATATATATATATATATATATATATATATATATATATATATATATTGACATATGATTTTTTTTTTTACAACAAAGGAGGCAGCTCAAGGGCACGAAAAAAAAAAACAATATTAAAAAAAGCCCGCTAATCGCTGCTCCCATAAAATAATCAGAAGAAGTGGCCAAAAGCAAGGTCAAATTCGGGAGGAGAGGTGTCCTGATACCCTCCTCTTGAAAGAGTTCAAGTCGTAGGCAGGAGGAAATACAGATCAAGGAAGATTGTTCCAGAGTTTACCAGCGTGAGGGATGAAAGAGTGAAGATGCTGGTTAACTCTTGCGTAAGGGGTTTGGACAGTATAGGGATGAGCATGAGTAGAAAGTCGTGTGCAGCGGGGCCGCGGGAGGGGGGGAGGCATGCAGTTAGCAAGTTCAGAAGAGCAGTCAGCGTGGAAATATCGATAGAAGATAGAAAGAGAGGCAACATCGCGGCGGAATTTAAGAGGTAGAAGACTATCAGTAGGAGGAGGAGAGCTGAGGAGATGAAGAGCCTTAGCCTCCACTCTGTCCAGAAGAGCTGTGTGGGTGGAGCCCCCCCACACGTGAGATGCATACTCCATGCGAGGGCGGACAAGGCCCCTGTATATGGATAGCAACTGCGCGGGGGAGAAGAACTGGCGGAGACGATACAGAACGCCCAACCTCGAGGAAGCTGATTTAGCGAGAGAGGAAATATGAAGAGTCCAGTTGATATTTTGAGTTAAGGATAGACCGAGGACGTTTAGTGTTGAAGAAGGTGGCAGCTGAGTGTTGTCGAAGAATAGGGGATAGGTGTTTGGAAGATTGTGTCGAGTTGATAGGTGGAGATATTGAGTTTTTGAGGCATTGCAGGACATAAGGTTCCTTCAGCCCCAATCGGAAATGATAGCAAGGTCTGAGGTTAAGTGTTCTGCAGCCTCCAGTCTGGAGTCGTATACTTCCTGTTGTGATGGTCTTCTAACGAAAGAAGTTGAATAATGCAGAGTGGAGTCATCGGCGCACGAGTGGACAGGACAGTTTGTTATGGCAAGAAGATCATTGATGAATAACAGGAAGAGAGTGGGTGATAAGACAGAGCCCACTGGAAGCAACTGATT
This sequence comes from Eriocheir sinensis, assembly GCF_024679095.1. Classification (NCBI taxonomy): domain Eukaryota; kingdom Metazoa; phylum Arthropoda; class Malacostraca; order Decapoda; family Varunidae; genus Eriocheir; species Eriocheir sinensis. The sequence goes on along the minus strand of NC_066531.1, from coordinate 13,548,258 downwards.
CTAAACCTCAGTTATTTTATAGTATATGAATAATGGTAGTATTTATTGTAACTAATATGAAATCAATAATAATAACATTTGTAAGTAATAATAATAATGATAATAATAATAATAATAATAATAATAATAATAATAATGATTATAATGATGATAATAATAATAATAATAATAATAATAATAATAATAATAATAATAATAATAATAATAAAAATAATAATAATTAATGCAACAAAAAAGTATTGGTGATTTTCAGAAAGAAAAGATTTTTTTTTTCCAAATATGCCAGGTATTACCTTATTAGCCTTATTAGGCTACTTGAGCAAGTCGTAAAGGAAATTACATACACCTGTTTTAACAGCTTATGATAACTATTAAATCATGAAGATTATTATTATATTGAGTATAATAATAATAACAATCATTTGATAATATCATAGCAATAATAATGATTTGCAGCAAAAAAGTGATTACAAATTCTCGAATCATCGCAAACAACATGTTTTCTTTCATGATTGTCTTTTTATCATTATTATTATTTCATTACAGTGGATGTTTTCTTTTTATCAATATGATAGGTGTTTGCACAGGTGTTTGCATTTTATTTTGTGGGTAGGCGGTGGCCGAAATGGTAGCGTACTGGACCCACATTCACCGCGTGATGGACGACGCGGGTTCGAATCCCCACGCTACCACTCGGATTTTTCAGTCACCGCCGAGTGGCTTAAAACTACCCACATGCTGTCCTGAAGACCACCCATCAACCCGGACTCTAGAGGATGCCGTCCAAGCGAATCAAGAACGAGTTCCGGGGGGCAGCATGAGCCAATGCAGGATGGCGCCACTATAAACACTCGCCTGCGCCAGAACGGGCTGGGCTGACCATCAGGCCCCACCTGGAAGAAGCCTTGGGCCGACCACCACCAGGAAGATGTCTACCGGCGCAACAGGCAGCGACGTAAAAAAAAAAAAATAATAATAATAATAATAATTGCTTTTGTCTGTGACATTAAGCTGACTATAGAAAAGACTGAAGAATATTTTATGCTAGGCTTCCAGTGTTTCAAAATAAATTTCAGCGTTCTGTCTCCTTAGACTATTGAGCATGAAATTTATTTAGAATGTGGAGGGTTATACTTTTTATGACAAACTTATTCATATAAAAATTCCATTATGAAATCTTGTAAAATCACTGGAAAGAGGTAAAATACAACAAAGGCAATGTTTACCTGTTATCGTCACGGGCTCCGAAAGGTGTATGGGCAGCTGTTGACAAGCGGCGGCCCGTCGCCCTGGCGTTTGCCTCACTACAGTTTGGAGAGGAGCGCTGAGCAGCGTTTAAATAAAGAGTCTTCTTTTTTTTCCCTCTAGCCCCCACATTTTTACGCATTCATCCTTTAAACATACACTACAATATGCAGCCTGAAATGGCCTATCTGATGAGTATAAGTACTCAATTTTCGCAGAGATGTCGCTTGCCTCAGTATAGCACGGAGCCACGGAATTAAGATTTAATATAAGTCATTGTGGTAATGTCAACAATGTAAGTTGCATGCCTTAAAAACTTCACTTGTCTTATAAGAATACACAATTTTATACAGGAACAAATTTAAAGTATTTTCTAAAGTATACTGTGGGTGACATTTATCCACATCCTTCAACTACATGTTCAACCAGAGGCAGACACAGCCTTAAATACCACACGTACCAGACAATATTTGATAATAAATCATCTGAATTAAATTTCACTTACCTTTACCTTATGCAACCTCTTTACTTATAATGATTTACAGGTAATACTGTAAAGGTCTATGCTAATAGTACTCTTGTGCTCTGATGAGGGGAGGTTCAGCTTGTATGAGTTATATGGGTGTTATACTGACCTTCACTTTTTATTTTTCAGCTGTGTCTATGAGTCTTATAGAAAGAAATATCATGTATTCTAAAACCATTGTTTCAGTAATACTTCAAGGTAAACTTGGGGCACGAAAATGACTAAGGATGAGTAAGGGGAAATGATCAAACACCTACCAATATATAGATGATCATGTTACTGGTAAGTTTTGTTGGGCCTGTCTAATATTTATGTTTGTCTGCTAGATAAAGCTGTATATGTCTTACCTTCTACCTGCCACTGCTTTTTCTAAAGTGGAAGTACCATAGTGTAGTGACTGACTAATAATTTTATGTCGTGAAACATAAGAAACATTTCTTATTTCTTACCTGCGGCAGTGAAGGCTTGCTTATGGGCGGAGATATTCCTCTTCGCCGTTGATTGCATTGACTGCCACTTCTTTTGGCAGTCATTGGTGGTCCTGCCACGGGGAAAGTTAAGCCTCCGTCAGGCGTTCGATGATCGCCGTCCAGACAGCCGCCTTTCCCCGGGCATTGCAGACACTAAAGTCTGCCTTATGCTCTTGGTATAACTGGGCCAGGAAGAACATTTCTTCCTGAGCCCAGTTATCTTTCCTCCTCCTCCTCTGCTCGGCGGCGAGAGGGGAAGAAATCGCCGCGTCGAGCTGAACAGCTCAGAAAACTTTCTGCCATAATGAAATCTTTGGTTTCAACGGGGCCGACATAAACAATGCCATTATATTTAAAAATCTCATCATTACCTTCTACAACAATTATATAACGGATGTAGTGTATAATTTTTTAGTAAATAGTTTTATCCATTTTACGGTATTATTTAGCCTAAGTATTGATATAAAAGAACTGAGCTGATAAGGTACCTCGCCGTGGTTGGTAGCGATGCAATCTGAATCTTATGGTGAGAGCCACAACTCTTTAACCTAGTTATGGTGATACTTACGTCAAACACACAATTTCTTTATAAGTATGGCCCCTGGTCCCTTTTTATAAAAAAAAGTATTACTAACTCGCTGGTGAGGGTGTCAGAAGGCGCCACCTTCCTCATTGTAGAAGAGGTTACGGTCAAGGTATTCCTGCACGACCATACTGGGTGCTTCTGTCTCGCGATGAGTGTCTGTAGCTGGGAAAGCGACACGGTGATGAAAGTTTCGCTTGTATCAGGAGGAGGAGGGTTCAACTGAACACCTCTGTGCAGAATTTGTTGTTGGAGCTGCAGTGATGTTTCATGTGGCAATGATTCTGCAGCTGGTGGTGGTGGAGTAGGTGGTGATGAAGCAGGTGGTGGTGGAGAAGGGCGTGATGAGGTACTCGGTGAAGGGGTTATGTACGCATATTTTTGGCCCAAAATGAGCGATCGGACCATTTTGAGATAAATGTTCCATCAACTCCGGCATGCTTCTGACAAACTTTCTACGGAGTTTGAAATCTGTCTCTGTCTTTTAAATAACGTGTCTGGGCATTTAATTAAATGGCACGCACGTGGCGCACATAGTTTACATTTTGCGCTCCACGTGGAACTTCACCACATCTTTGTAAGCCTAAAGATGAGTTTTTTTCTAGCGTTTTGAATTTGAAGCAGGAAACGCTATTTGGCATCATCACAACACTGAGTGGCGTGACTCACTGCCTCAGCTCCCAGCGGACCTTTGTCCTTCATAAAGAGAGGAGGTGTGTTACCACTCGTCTCTCTGCATTCTGCCTCTTTCTTCATCACGCAGTACCTTCACGAGGCAGTCCACCATGCCTAGACCAAGCAAGGCAACCAGAAACAGAAGAGAGATCCTGCTGAAAGCAAGAGAGGTGAGAGAAGAAGAAGAATGGAGAGAAAGGAAGTAATTCAGGAGAGGCGCCAGCTCAGTCCCCACCACCAACAGCAGCTGCTAGCATCACGCCACCAGGAACTTCAAGCGCAAAGAAGAGGAAGCTTATTCTTTCAGCTTCACCTTCATCTTCCTCTACATCGCCTGAAGAAAATGTGATAGTGAGAAAAAGCGTGTTCACTACTATTGCTAGCAATATTGCCTGTAAAGTATGTCTTGGAATTGACGTTGCCAGTAACTTCATAACTCACCAAGCAGACACAAGTGTTGTGATACAGTGCAGTCAGTGCAAGAATGTAATACTAAATAGTGTTCCTGATAACCAAGTGCAGACCACTGTAAAAAACATTCACTCAGTAACTCTGATGATAACTTACTCGTCAATGTTATTTGGACTAGCCTACTCTGGTGTTGAAAAGATTTGTGGCTTACTGAGCATCAGGCATTTTACTCGCGGGGTGTACATGAGATACGCAAATTACATAACTGACAAAACTGTTCAGCATACAAAGGCTTTGTTAGAACAAAGCAGAAAGGCTGTTTTCAGTTATTATGCCCAAGAACTTGACAGACACCCCGATGAAGATGGCATACTAGATGTTGACGTTAGTTTTGACGGGACTTGGCATACTCGGGGTCACTCTTCTTTTTTTGGTGCTGGAACAGTCATTGATGCAAACACTGGTCTAATATTGGACTATGAGACCTGTGGAAAGATCTGTCAACTTTGCATTGTCAGCAAAGCTCGCCATGACAGGAAAGAAATGACTGACACTGAGTTTGCCAGGTGGGAGGAGAACCAAGCTCCCTCTTGCCAGGTGAACTATATAGGTACCTCAGGGGGAATGGAGGCTGCAGAGGCTCTGGCATGTTGGAACATATCTCTTTCTCATAATATGAGGTACATCAGCTTTATTAGTGATGGGGATAGCTCGGCATACAGTTGTGTAACTTGTAACACTTGAGCCAGACCAGCTTCAGCTTGTACGAAAGGTTTATGAAAGATTAGTTACTGATGAGATGATGAAAAGATGCCTCAAAGGGCATACACAAAACCCTAATGAGTCATTCCACAGCAGATTGTGGCAGTACTGCCCAAAACACCTAAACACATCAAAGAATAAACTTGACTTTTCTGCGGCTCATGCAGTCAGTTTGTATAATGCAGGGTACAAAGACAGTGCTATTTATGAAAACCTGGGCCGAGCACTTTCACACTTTACTGAAAAATACCTTGAAAACCAAGATATGAAGATGGATGTACCTTTGAAGAAGAGAATGAGAAATAAGCGCATGCAGAAGGAGCTACGCTACTCGCCTGGAGGGCACTGATCCATCTTGACACACTCAACTTCAGATGCCGTTTTCTCAAAACGTAAGTTTTTACAATTCAAGTTGCTATAGCTTTTTTTATTTGTTGACCAATTTTCACCATTCTTGTGGCATATTACTTGTCAGATAATGCCCTATAAATCTCCGATTTTACATTTTTTTTCTTGGTGTGAAGAAAAAAATAGCTAAAGATTTTCAAAGTTCATAGAAAACGGGATTTTTCTAAGTGGAATGTTTCTTGCCTTGTTACATAAAACTAATATATATCTATATATATATATATATATATATATATATATATATATATATATATATATATATATATATATATATATATATATATATATTATAAAACTAGAATCGGAGGATTGAAATATAATCAAAAAAGGAATTGCTAGGCAGTGTTTGGATGCAAACTGATCATTGGTGTTGGATCCCTAGGCGAATTAAAAATGCTACTAAATTTCTCAAAAATTAATTTTCATTCATTTATTTTTACAGGTATCATCTCCAAATTTGGACACAAGAGGGTTTTGAAGTGAGACTAGTTTTCAATAAATATTTCAGGCAGCTAATTTTCATCGTATTTAGCATGCCTACCCCCTGAAGGGAGTGGCGAATCAGCTGGTGGTGGAGCAGGATCACGACTCGCTTCATAAGCTCCTAAACTGCTCCCTTCCTGGTCTTGGCCGCTCCATCTTGTTCGATAATAGGACTACGTGAATCAGGCGCGCCATGCTACGTTAATTTCTAAGTCCACACAAAAACACTAGATAATCCACTTTCCGCGCAAACCTAGTGAACACATTTATTATCTTCTTTACATAAGTGATTTCTCAGTATATTAATATTGGCCTATGTTTTGTCTTGGTGGGTAGAAATAACCGCGCCTTTTTACCCGAGACACACCCTTTTCCCCGGGGAATTGACCTGACTGCGACCTCACAGCAGCTGTGGTTTGTTTTCCTAGATACACATTTTTGACCTGACGACCTCACCGCAGCTGTTGGTTTGTTTTCCTAGATACACATTTTTGACCTGACGACCTCACAGCAGCTGTTGGTTTGTTTTCCTAGATACACATTTTTGACCTGACGACCTCACCGCAGCTGCGTACTTTGTTATCGTCTTAACGCGCCTAATTGTTTCCGTCTTGCCTCGCCCATATCTTCACCATGACGTCCCTCAAGCGTTGTTCTGGGTGTGGCCTTCGCATGGCCAAGCAGTACTTTCTTTCCAAGGACGTTTGTAGGTTCTGCGTTAAGACTCAGAAGGATGATCAGAGGATCATAGAGTTAGAGAATAGGGTTACGACTCTCGCCGCCCAGGTACACTTACTGATTAGTGCAGCAGCAACAAGCCCCGCCTCCTCCTCCTCCCCTTCCTCTTCCTCTTCTTCCTCGTCCTCCTCCCCTTCCTCTTCCTCTTCTTCCTCGTCCTCCTCCCCTCTAGTATTGTCTTCAACCACACAGCAGCCCCTCCCATCCTCCTCCTCCTCCTCCTCGACCATCTCCGATCTCCCCGCTTCCCACCCCTCCTTCTCCTCTTCTTCCTCCTCTTCCTCCTCCTCCTCCTCCTCCTCCTCCTCCTCGCCTTCCTCCTCCGTCCCCCCTCTCCCCTCTCCCCGCCCACCCTCCTCCTCCTCCTCTCCCTCTTCCTCCTCCTTGTCCTCCGCCTCTTCGCTCGTCCCTCCCTCCCACACCTGTCCTTCACCTTCCCCTTCCCCCTCTTCCTCCTCCCTCTCCTCGTCCGTCCCTCCCTCCCCCACCTCACTCTCCCTTTCACCTACTCCTCCTTCCTCCTCCTCCTCCTCCTCCTCCCCTCCCCTCCTCCTCCTCCGCCTCAAATTCCTCGCCTTCCTCTTCCGTCCCCCTCTCCCCTCTTCCCGCCTCTCCCCTCCTCCTCCTCTCCCTCTTTCTCCTCCTTGTCCTCCGCTTCCTCGCTCGTCCCTCCCTCCAACACCTGTCCCTTACCTTCCCCCCTCTTCCTCCCTCTCCTCGTCCATTCCTCCCTCCACCACCTCACCCTCCCTTTCTCCTTCTTCCTCTTCCTCCTCCTCCCCCTTTCCACCTTCCACCTCTTCCACAATTTCTCCTCGTTCTTCACAGCAGGTCCCTCCCCTCCCTTCCCCCTCTACCCCACCCCCCGCACCCCTCCTGGCCCCCTTCCGACCGTCGGGTTCTTGTTGTTGGTGATAGTCAGGTTCGTTATGTTGACAAGTATTTTTGCTCCAAGGATAAGAACAGGACGAGGGTGTGTTTCCCAGGGGCAGGGGTGGGCCATATATCAGACAGGATTGAGGCGTGTATGGCAAGCGAGGGATCGAACCCCATTGTCTTTCTCAGCTGTGGCGGAAACGACGTTTCTCGTGTGCCAAGCGAGGACCTTCTCAGGCGTTTTAGAGAATTGTTAGGCAGGATACGTGACGCTGGTGGGTCACCAGTAGTGTGTGGCGTCCTGCCAAGGAGGGGCGTTGGCGATGGATGGCTGTCCAGGGCGATAGCAGTGAACAGCAGACTTGCTGAGCACTGCGAGCGCAATGGGTGGCTGTTCGTCGACAATTGGGACCTCTTCTTTGGCAACGACGCCCTCTACGCCCGTGACGGTATACACTTGACGTTCAAGGGTGTTGAGGCTCTCTCAGACTCCCTTGAGCGAGCACTTGGTACCCTGAGGGATTATTTAGTATAGGCGAGGGGGGGAGGAGTACTGGGAGCAATGGGAGGAGTAATGGGAGGGGACATCTAGCTCATAATATAACCAGGCAGCTTAGAAGTAATTCTAGAAGAGTAACAGAGGACGGGCTAAGAATCTTCTATACTAACAGCAGGAGCCTCAGAAACAAGATAGACTTACTAAGGGGTGAAGCTTGTTCAGAAAATTTTGACATAATAGCGATCACTGAGACATGGATAGACTTTGCTAATAGAAATTTTAGGTCAGAATTTGAAATAACGGGTTATCAGATGTTTCACAAAGACAGAAGGGGCAGAAAGGGAGGTGGAGTTGCGATATATGTTAAAGACTCACTTAAATGTTTAGTTAACAACTCAGTCAAAACTAACATGTATTCAGAATCAGTTTGGGTGGACGTTTACAAAGGGAATGAAAAACTAACTCTAGGAGTTATATACAGGCCACCCAACCTTAACAGGCAGGACACGAGTATATTACTACAGGAGATTGGCAGGGCGAGTATGAGTAGAAATGTCTGCGTAATGGGGGACTTTAATTATAGGAATATAGACTGGGAAGATCTAGTGGGTGACCTGGAAGCCGAGGACTTTCTTGAAGTTATACAAGATAATTTCCTTAAGCAGGTAGTTACTGAGCCTACCAGAGGAGATAACATATTAGACTTAGTCCTAACCAATAATGGGAACTTGCTACGTGAGTTGGAGGTGGGCGGAGAGTTAGGAAATAGTGATCACAGAACGGTTCGTTTTAGGTTAGGCTGGGCGGTAACCCGTGATCCAAACCCAGTGTTAGTGCCAGATTTTAGAAGAGCAAACTACGAGGGGCTTCGAAGATATCTTGAAGGGGTAAACTGGGATAATTTAGGGATTCATGAGGGCCAGAACTGCGGATTGGAGAGCCAGGAGAACCAGGTAGAAATGTCTTACAATAATTTAGTTAGAGTAATAGTAGAGGGGCAAGAACAGCATATACCACAGCGAACACTTAGAAAAGAAAACAATGATCCTAAGTGGATGACTCGTGGACTAAAACACGAGATTGGGTTAAAGAAGGAATTTATCAGAAAATAAAGAATGGGGAAACACATCTCAGGGGCCGGTACGTCGAACTATCTAGATTAGTTAAGAAAAACACCAGGATAGCAAAAACGAACTATGAGATCAAAGTAGCAAATGAGGCGAAAAGTAATCCTAAGGGCTTCTTTCAGATGTATAGAACAAAAACACGGGAGAAAATTGGACCGCTGAAATCAAACACAGGGGAGCTAGTAGAAAATTACGAAAATATGAGCACATTGTTGAACGACTACTTCCTTTCAGTATTCACACAGGAGGATCGAACGACTATACCGGAAAGAGTTCAGGTGTACGAGGGCGGGGATGGCGATAAATTGAGGGATATAATCATTACCAGGCAAGTAGTTCAGGATGAGATAGATAAGCTTAAGAAGAACAAGTCGCCAGGTCCTGACGGGATATTTCCGAGGGTATTAAAGGAGCTAGGTGATATAATCAGTGATCCACTAACCGACATCTTTAAGATGTCGGTAAATACTGGCTATGTGCCGAGCCTATGGAAAGTAGCTAATGTGACGCCGATTTTTAAAAAGGGGGACAGGTCAGTTGCTTCAAACTATCGCCCAATTAGCTTAACATCGGTTATAGGGAAGATGCTGGAGTCCATAATAGCCAGGAACATTCAGGAGCATTTAGAGAAACATAGCAATTCACGACTCGCAGCATGGGTTCACAAAGGTAGGTCATGCCTCACCAATCTCTTGTCCTTCTACAATAAAGTATTTGAGGCGGTTGACAGAGATGAAAATTATGATGTAATCTATCTTGATTTTAGTAAAGCGTTTGACAAAGTTCCTCACCAACGACTGTTGCTTAAATTACAGGCTCACGGAGTAGAGGGTAAAGTTTTGAACTGGGTCAAGGCGTGGCTTAGCAATAGGAAGCTAAGAGTGCAAATCAATGGTAAAAGATCTGACTGGGGATGTGTTACGAGTGGGGTCCCACAAGGTTCGGTATTAGGTCCACTTTTGTTTATTATTTATATCAATGACTTAGACACAGGAATTAGTAGTGATGTTAGTAAATTTGCAGATGATACCAAGATCGGTAGAGTAATTGAGTCGGATCAGGACGCTAGTATTCTCCAAGGTGAACTCAACAGATTATATGACTGGGCGGATAAATGGCAGATGGAGTTCAATGTAGGGAAGTGCAGTATTCTGAGTGTAGGTAGGAACAACCCCTCACATAACTATTGCTTAAATGACACTCTCATAAGTAGGTCTGGGTGCGAGAGGATTTAGGGTCTTAGTGAGCTCTGATCTCCGTCCAAGGGCACAATGCATTCAAGCTAGAAATCGAGCTAATAGGGTACTGGGATTTATTTCAAGGAGCGTAAGCAACAGCAGCCCGAAGTCTTCCTCAAACTATATTTAGCATTAGTTAGACCTCATCTTGACTATGCGGTTCAGTTCTGGTCACCCTACTATAGAATGGATATCAAAATGTTAGAATCGGTGCAGAGGAGGATGACTAAGATGATTCAGGGGTTGAGAAACTTGCCATACGAGGAAAGACTCAAACAGTTAAACTTGCATTCTCTAGAAAGGCGAAGGGTGCGTGGAGACATGATCGAGGTTTATAAATGGATGAAGGGCTTTAATAAGGGAGACATTCATAAGGTTTTGTTGGTAAGAGAACCGGGTAGGACACGAAGTAACGGGTTTAAACTGGATAAATTCAGATTCAACAGGGACATAGGCAAAAATTGGTTTACTAATAGGGTGGTGGATGAGTGGAATAGGCTTAGCAGTCATGTGGTGAGTGCCAATACAATTGTCACATTCAAAAATAGACTAGATAAATTCATGGACAGCGATATTAGGTGGGGTTAGATACACGGGAGCTTAGGGTCAAAGGAGCTGCCTCGTACAGGCCTACCGGCCTCTTGCAGACTCCTGCGTTCTTATGTTCTTATGTTCTTATAAGCCTTCTTCATGTTGATGGCTCTCTTGCTACTCAACTTGCGTTTGTACGTCATTTCTAAGGACCTTTATTTGGCTGGAGTACAAACAAACAGGTTGCGTGCCCTTCCTCGTTGTTGTCTGGGTAGGGACTGGCTCCGCCACACTCCTCTCCTCAACTCTCACCAAGGAGACTGTAGAACAGGAGAGGGGGCCTCTATGGGAGGCCGTGGGCGGGTGATGGTGTATGTCGGTTGCAACAGATGGCGCAGGTGCAGCGTTGTTTACATCCAGGCGCCTCCCCCCCTCCAGACACCCACTCCCGCCCCCAGTACCCATCAGCAGTGTTGCTACATGGGATCAGGCAGCAAATGTTGCTACTTTTTTCTTCAGTCTGGTTATTTCCCATTTTAAATAAAAAAAACATAAAGAAAGAAAAATACTAAAATGAACAGTAAGAACTAAATGTATTTATCAGGTAGATATAGCCTGACTGCATGTCATGTTTGTAATGCTATATTATTGTACCGTAGTTATATTACTTTATCTGCATTTGTGGGAGGTTAGCAGTGGTTAGATGTGCTTTATGTGTTTTAACTGTCTGTATACACACAGGAATGAACCGAGGTTGTAGCCCAACTGCCTTTCTTTCAAAACATGTTTTTTCTCTCAACCTCAGTGTTTTAGCAGCACGCTGACTTAATTCCTCCAGTAATTATTTACATAGATTTGTTGGTTTGTAGGGGGAAAGAGTGGGTGGATAAGATTACCTTGGGCTAACCGATATACTGGTTATTATAGCGCTACTTCCAGAACGTCTTTCTCAGATCGACGGCAACGCTGCCGTCATTCAAATATCAACACACCGGCCCCTCGTGTAACTGCCCGCCATGGCTCCAAATCTTAAATGTGCGGCCTGCTGTGTTTGTGGGAAAAAACGAAGAACACACCCTGGTGTGAAGCTTCATTTGTTCCCAAAGGATGCCAGACGGTAAGTGAAGATATATGTGGAAATTCTGACTTCTAACTTCCGCAAAATAATGAATTTCTGCGAGCAACTAGACACAACAGTGCTCTGAAGGCAAGCGAAATACGTAATGTATATTGTACACAAGCCATTCATGCAGTCCACAGATCCCCTCAGACAACACCGGGGTGACTGTTCTTCAAGATAATGCAAGGCACCTACTTATAACTGTCCTTATCTTAAAGGTCTATGATTTTTTTTCAACCCTTAAATTTTTATGTTGACATGAAAGATTTATGGACCGATTTATCTATTATACTGAGCAGTGAAGTTACTTTTTCAATGCATCGATGCAGCCGGCCACAGGCCTGGTTGGGTAAGAGGTCAGGTCAGGCTTGGCCAAAGTTATCTCCTCACATTACAGTTAAATTAGGAAGAAGAAACCCCTAACCCCTCACAAAATCATAAGGAAGGCAAACTGTTTCTGGAGTTGACCCGCTGACTTAACCGTTGATTACCAGTGACAAGAAGTGTGAAGTATATTACATTTCAGAAATTTACCTAACCTTGCCTCACTGCCAAAATGCAATATACTCTCTCTCTCTCTCTCTCTCTCTCTCTCTCTCTCTCTCTCTCTCTCTCTCTCTCTCTCTCTCTCTCTCTCTCTATATATATATATATATATATATATATATATATATATATATATATATATATGTGTGTGTGTGTGTGTGTGTGTGTGTCAAAAGATTCAAAATTACAAGATGTAGAGATTATAATGTGTGAATATTAACTTTGTGTGAGATATGGCTGCAATTCATTCAATATTATCAAAATCTGAAAGAAGCTGCACTTTACTTGATGCATAGTCAGAAGTAAATTATTATGTGACATTGACTCATATTCATATGCCGAAGTACTGTTAGATGACACCGTCTTATTACTGAGCTAATTCACAAGAGGCCTCCTCGATCCTTACTCAGATACATTCTAACTACTGGGGCCTTTCATCAAGGTTTGCTAAGGACAGGTATATATTTGGCAATACAAAATTAGTCAGGATTTTTTTTTTTATTATATGCAGATTGATGATTTCATTTAAACCCAACATATACAGGTATACTTGAAGTTGCCTTGGACTAAATCCATTATGATAATGGGAAGACAAAACACAAATATTTCACTAGCAAAGGAAAGAGCAGTCTGTTTAAATTTGCCCTGCATTGCATCATAAATGTTTTGAAAATAATCTATATTTAAAATATGTTTGTTTTTTCAGTTTGTTTCAAATTAAATTTTGTAAGGGGTACCAAAGTCAAACAGAGCCATTCATTATAAACAGGTATTGCATTGCAGCCAATATTATTTTCATATTAACCCTTAGAAGACAGCGGTGTTTGAAGAGTAGCTATCCGAAAATGAATGGTCTATACTCTATACATATAGTCATTGCCGACCTTAGGACCGTAGCATAAATAACATTTGAAACATTTGAAACATTTATTAATAGCCTATTAGGTACAGTTACATAATATGTTGTATGTATTGTTAGAGGCCAGCCTTTATATAAGCATAAGCTTTTCAGGCAAAATATATATAGTTACTCTGCATAATACGTAGATATTTTTTTTTTTGTATCGTCTACTATAGATCCTACCGCAATCTCTAAGTGTTGTTAGTTTTCTGCCATTCAAAACTGACTGACTGAATTTAGGACTGTCTATGTATATTTCCACTGCTGTCTAAGATTTAAAGATTATATAAATTTTTAAGGTCTGTTGCTTTCTTTCATTACATTATATTTTGTATTGATTAACAATAATTAGTTAAAATTACCATGTTTTTACTGCAGGTGCCTCCAGTGGGTGAAAGCCTTGAAAATTGGCTTTCAAAAGCATACTCAAGCCATCTGTAGTGACCACTTTGATGGGGTTCATTTTGGCAGCAAGGGCCAGCTGCTGCCGACTGTAACCCCACGTCACACAGGTAAGACGAAGTTATGCATGCTCCTTATTTATGACTTTCTTAATCTCTCTCTCTCTCTCATGTGTGTGTGTGTGTGTGTTTGTTAGTAAATGTAATACTTATACCCATTATATATTTTGCAGATGGCCATGAGGAGCAACCACCCACTGGGTTCCCGGGTAATAGTCACAGCATTTTCTTGTGTACCAAATGCAATGCATGAGTTGGTAATAGACTAATAGTGAAAGAAACCTTGATGCATTGAACAAAAGTTAGATTTCCACACTTGATGGGTTGAGTGTATTCACCTGACAGATAAGAACAAATAGTAGTTTTGTAATCATTATCACTTACTTTTGATTGATTTGCTTACCTCAGCATCATCACACAACGCAGCCGCCATTGACTTGGAGCCAATGGAGTTGGAACTCTCCTCTACACAGATTGTGCTGCCACATTATGGTTAGTGAAAATTAATTATAGTAATTACTTTATATTGTAATAATTTGCCATGCTCATTATTATTGTTGTTGTTTTACTTTATCTTCATACTTTGGTGATTTTCAAGTTTGCAATTTAATGTTGTCTGTGTCACTGACATCCTTTACTTCATGTTTTTTCCTGGTAATCTTGCATTATGATGAATCGCTCATTCTGATGTTGGCCGCCAATGCTTCCAACACAAATTGGTGCCATACAAGTGGTTGGTGACCATAAGTATCTCAGCAACCTGGCTACATCCATGCCATTCCTATCACGGTGCATGGAGCAAGCTTCACATAACTTTCAGACAGAGACAGCTCAGTTATCGTTTTATTTCAGATTCAGTGTTTTGCTCAGTCTTTTAGGTGCAGTGTTAGTATTACTAGTGGTAATATTAATACAATTAATGTATTAATTTTCATTGATTTATCAATATTTATATTATTATATCATTAGTGTTTAAAATTTATAATGCTAATAGTAACATAAACAAAAATATCATAGCTATATTTAGCTATACTCATTTATTATTATTGCTTTTCTTATTATTAATCCCTTCAGTGTCCTAGCACTTTACATCTAGTGCTTTTCCGTCTAGCAGCCAAAGTTGTGGCCCTTGTGAATGTGTATGTCCTAAGTGTTCATTGGTGTAACTAGCTATACATCATCAAAATCAGCATCTCTCTCCCTTCTCACCCAGTTGTCCCCATATGTAGTCATCAAAACATTTTTCGTTACCTTTTTGGTGTGATACAATTTGACACAGCGCACGATGATTTCTGGTATAAGCACTGGGGTATGGTGCAAAGTTGGTTGCCTTGCTGTGCTGCGTTGCCAGTTACTGGGGGCCCCCACTTAGCCTATGCGTATGTCGCAATACCAATTTATGTATTCCCCTCCTGATTCTGTGTTATACACTAGGCTATACGTAACTGCAGGGGAAAAAAAAAAGTTTACCTACGCAATAACCTGCAAAGAGAGGAATGGGGAGGAAGAGAGCGGAGAGGAGGCAGGGAGGCGTACCAACTTCCACACGCTTTCACGGCTGCCGTGCAAGTATTCGTTGCGGCCTATATCGGAGCCTTGGGTAACGAAACTTTTTTTTTGGTACCCATCAAAACATTGTTCGTTACCTTTAGGACGTGATACAATATTACACAGCACACAACGATTTCTGACATCACACCTGTGGTATGTTGCGGGGTTGGTTACCTTGCAGTGCGGTTGCCAGCTACCGCGGGCGTAGAGAATGCGCTCCATGAACCAGAATATGCTCTACAGAAGGAACTCAAACAACTACCCGTGTTAACACTAACACGATTATTTAGACTCCCAACAGACGACATTAGTTAGGTAAACAACCTGCAGGCAAGATCAGTATAGTCTTCTCTCTCTCTCTCTCTCTCTCTCTCTCTCTCTCTCTCTCTCTCTCTCTCTCTCTCTCTCTCTCTCTCTCTCTCAACCTAACGTCTTAAATATAATTTATTGTGCCAGGAGCTAGTAGTAGTATTCTGAAGTAAAAGTAGTAGTAGTAGTAGTAGTGGTGGTGGTAGTACGATCATATGTCTTTCTTACGGTTAATTTGTATGGCAGGAAAAGAAAACATTGTTCTCCAAGATGTTAAACATTACTTTTATTCAGTAGGGAGTGTAGCTACCCCCTGCTGCTAGGACACAGTTCAACCTTCGTGGCATGGATTCACACACTGTTTGAATCAATGCCTGACCAACAGGACCTCTCATATCTTCCCATGCTGTCCTGGTATGAGCAATTACCCCTGCTCTGCTCCGGTCAGGGATGTCATGGAGGTGACGTCTCTTGCCAAGCTCTGCCCACACGTTTTCGATTGGGTTTAGGTCTGGTGATTTCGGAGGGTGTGGGACGAGGGTAATGAATGGATGGTCATGAAACCACTCCTTTACCACATTGCTGGTGTGAATGGGAGAGTTGTCCTGGAGCAGGTGGAATGGCATGTTGTCAGGGTAGAGTAAGGCTTGCACAGATGGAAGCAGGACCTCCTCTAGTATTTCCACATATCTACGCCCAGTGAAGCGGCCTGGACCAACATCTGCCAGCTCACCGACACCACCTGAGTGTATCCATCCAAATACCCCGGCAGTAACTCGGCCACTTCTTCGGGTTCCAACAACATGCCTGCTGTCGTACCTGGAAAAGCACAGTGAGCATTGAGAGTCAACATGACTTAACTTAATAGTAACGTGATTTTTGTTTCTATTTTTGTTGGAATAGAGAGAGAGAGAGAGAGAGAGAGAGAGAGAGAGAGAGAGAGAGAGAGAGAGAGAGAGAGAGAGAGAGAAAGCTACACCATAGGTGCTGTGTCAGTAAAGGGCATTGTTATATGGCAACCACCCTACAAACCATTTCTCCCTGTAATTACACACACACACACACACACACACACACACACACACACACACACACAAACTTACCGTTCGTTCTTGTGGCGCCATACTCTTGTCGTCGTTCTCTCATCAGTGGAAAAGGTCTTCTCGTCACAGAAGACAACGTTGTCCCAAAACTGGGCAGGCTTCTCTGCATATTCAAGTGCATACTCCATCCGGCGTTCTATGTCCAGGTCGGTCAACTTCGGCTTCTTTGCTGGCACACGAGCGTGGAGATCCCGTTCGTGGTGGCGGTTTCTAATTGTCTCCGATGAGCAGGGCAATCCAGTTTGGTGACGGATAGCTGGGGCCGTAGTAAAAGGGGCATTATCTATGATGTTTGCGATCGCTGCGTCTTGAGCAGGCGTTGTGCAACGAGGCCTGCCTGCTCCAAGCTTATGCTTGGTATCTCCTGTTTCTATGTAGCGCTGTATCCAACGAACTACAGTTGGCTTGGACACGCCTAGTTCCCTGGCAATGTAGCCATTGCTGAAGCCCACTTCGTGGAGCGCGATGATCGATGAACGTGTCTTCTGTGAGGTCGCCATCTTCTGATGCAGATGTGTTTCGACAAAAAAACATAACGGTTCCCATTGTTAGTTTCGAAGCTTCATTCCATGCAGGCTTCATCTGTTTCGCTCCCAAGTATCATACTCATTTTTTGTGCCAGCGAAACTTCCGGTGTATGTCTGTGGTGGCACTGATGTGTTATTTCAATACCAATCACCCCCCCTTCCCCCGTGGATTTACGGACCTTATGCATTGCATTTACTAACCTTTTGTTATATCTCATGTTGAAACGCATTCCGTGTTTGCTATTCACCTCATGCGTCCTGTTGCATCACTCTTACAATAAAGCGTTCGCATCAGTGCATGTGATCTTATATTACATATTGCCAATCATTGATATTTTGTCGCGAGTTACGTCTGCTGTTTCATATCCTAATGTAAAACATCCCGACATGGCACCCCCATTTCTTGGTTGGTTGCCTGGTCAAAGTTATATAGTCTTGCGTTGGATTACGAGTATTATCGGTATATTACACGGGTAGTCATAAGCTTTTTAAGTATATCGTACTATCAATTTATGTATCCCCAGTCCTGTGTTACATACTACGCTACACGTGACTGCAGAACACACACACACACACACACACACACACACACACACACACACACACACCTGTAAAGAGGGGGGAGGGAGATGAGGGGTGGGTAGAGAAGGAGACGGGAAGGAGTACCAACCTCCACGCGTCATCCCGGCGGATGTGATAGTGTTCGATGCGAATATTTTCGGAGCCTAGGGTAACGATAAATTTTTTGATGGCTGTACATCCTTTCAGTATCCAAATAATTTCAATATACCTCTTCTAATCACTTAACTAATGAAGTCAGTTTATATCATACCCCATAACTCTTCCTTCATGATCATAACATCACCTGGCCTCTTAATTCCCGGGTACACCAACAAACCCACTTGGCAATTCTTATCTCTGTATTTTACCATGTGGACATAATCTTCCGTTTCCTTCCATGTTTCGCTGTCGAATATTATTCCACGTCTTACAAAACCACATCCCAACAGATCCGAACACAGCTTTCGGTAACACCCAAGGTAATGTGGCAGCCCAAGAGGAGAGTCCAAGAAAGAGGCCACGGGTGGACTTAAATAGAACTCAACCACCCCCTGAGGAATGTGGCAGTATCCAACCCCACCTGCTCAGTGTCCCCCAAGCCACACATGAAAATGAACTGCAGCCTGACCCTGACGAGTGTGCTCCCCATTGCACTGCACCAGCTCCATGTGCTGATTTTGGTATGAATACTATTAGTTTTTATTGATTGTTGTGTTATTAATCTAATTATGACTTCACAAAATCATGCAAGAGCACCATGCCATCATGCTCCTCTGAAGCAGAGGGAGAGGGAATAACTCCTCTGCTTTGATGAAAAAGCTGTGAAACAGACCACCACAGCATTGCAACAAAATCATTAAAAACAGTACTTTCTCACTGAATGTTTGGTTGGTTCAAAAAATTGCAGCTATTAATGAAATGCGATTGATAGTTTGAATCAGCATTTGAGCGTGGACCATCCTACCTTGTGGATGATATTTCACCATCATATAAATTTATACTCATCACATTAGTCATGCAAATGTCCACATCATTTTACACAAACAAAAGGAAGGAAATTAAATTCCCTCACTTATTTAACTTAGGCATCCCGGGAGAGTTGTTGAATTCCTTCATAACTGCTGATTTATGTATCCTGAAATGATTTGATATTGATTGTCATAGATTTTTTTTTTCTTAATCACAGAACCATGTTATTTTGTATATAATACATTTGTCCTTTACAGTCTTTGATGGTGCATCCCTTCAGGCTGTCAAGTTTAGTAGCTACTCATGAGACGTATTTCGTAATAATCATTAATTTCCAGATGCTTTGCAATAAAAAAAGTGTCATGAAACCTGCCGCAAAAAATAATCAGCTATAGTCAACCCTTGCTTTAAAGAACCAATTTGGAGGAAGGGAGTGATGTTATATCCAAAAATCTTTAACATTTGAAGCATCCAATTTTTTTGTGTATAACAAACATTGTCTATTATATGAGCCTAAGAGTTCCCTGTTTCCCTATATAACAATTCTTTCCTTGTATGTGATGCTTAATCCTGACATGCATTTCCATTATCAGCAGGAAGAGTAATTATAAGAATAACTGTACATATAGCTGATATTAATGCTGATTTAGAGAGAAAGTTGATGCTAATAGCCTTACTTTTAGTAGTCCTGCCCGCTAAAATGACAAAAAAAGACAATAATACATCATCAGCATCATCATCGTTTAACGTAACAATGATGCACATTAAAACAATGTACATGTAGCCCAATGAGTGCACGAGATCATTTACCTCAACAGAGACTCACGCCAAGTTTGGTAGTCCTTCTCTAAATTCTGTGCCAAAATTTGTGACGCCAAGTATAATAATTAATTTTAGTGACCATTTGCATCCATTTTTCACTGTGATTAAGAAATTGCCTCTCAACAGGGTGTGAAACTGAAGGGGTTGGAGGAAACCCGACTCGGCCATCAAGCTCACCAAAATACAGTAAGCAACCTCTTGTGCTCAGTGATAATTTATCCTCTAGTTACTGTTCAGTGTTGTTATGACCACATTTAATGTGTTGGAAACATTACAGCTTAATAATATACCTCACATCCCTGCATACAAATTGATTTCAATATTTAACTGTTACACCAGTACATATCTTCAGAAATTATAAGTAAAAAGGTTGATATTTTGAATGACATTTAAACTGTTTATTATATTCTTATGGCAGTAATGAGTGATCAGAACATAGGTCTTATGTTCTTGATAGCATAGGTTCAAATTTTGCCATAGGCTGGCAATTGATAGTAACAGTAGTGTCCACAAATACCTGCCTGTCTCTTGTTTATCCTGTTCCACTTTAAACCATGACTGGTCAAGCTTTGAAGAGGTAGCATAACCCTGAAGTGCCACTAACAAACATTTGTCCATGCTACTGATGTGATCATGTTTACCATTTACTCCCAAACATGGCAGCACCCTAGAAATGAGGTCAATATCCCTGCTATTTAATATCCCATCTTTAATCACATACTCAGGCTTTTCCTTGTATTATGAAACCAAAAAATGTGATTCTTCATACGTTATTCTTAAAGGGATAGTCGTGAGTATCAGGGAAATGGGAGCTACAAGGAACAATATTATTCTCTAAACTGTGGTGCCCCGCGAGCCGCGACACCACTCGTGTCATCATCATCTTCTCCGGCAATATTTTCCGATGACAACAGCGGTATCGACCGCTAAAACACAACACGGACTCCAACACATGATTGTCCCCACACGCACTGTTCATTTACCAACCTATACACAATTGCAATTGCCCATTAAACACAATCAACCGCGGCCAAAACACAATCAACCGCGGCCAAAACACGATCAACCGCGGAACAAAATGTTATGAAAACAAAGCTGCGTCACCGCGTGACAGCTACACTAAGGATTAAAATCGACCTTATTACACATGTCGGTTAGGTAGATTATTGTATGAGCTTGGTGTGAGTTTGATGTATGACTCACACGCCTGACGTATTACCCTCGTGATGTCTGTATGTATGTCATGCCTATATAAGAAGCATTTATTCAGGCTAGACCTCAGATCAACCAGCACTCTGTTCGTTGCTGTACACTCAGTTGTCCTTCCCTAGACAACATGGGTAGAACATTCATCTTTGCTACTGTGAGTATGGAGTAATGTGGTACCATAGAGGAAAGCGTATCTAACATATCTATTGTGTTCTATTATCTTAGTTTTACTTAGGATTATATTTCTATGATACTTTATTGTGCGAGTTTTTACTCAATATTATACCAGTGCTAACGTCAGTAACCAATGGTGAAAGAAAACCTGAAGACTCATTGAGTCTCGTAAGCCAGTCGCTGGTTTAAACAATATTTTTACCCTTTGTAATATTAAGTAGTATTAAGATAGAATAAAATACATATAAGAAAGGCGACACCGTTTCATCACCCCATTTACGAACTCCTTTAAATACTCCTAAAGTACCAGAATTTTAAGTCAAGTGTCACTAATACAAACAGTGTGTCGTCTACCCTGTGTGCCCGGATTACGGGTTACAACATTGGTGTCAGGTGTGGGGTGGTGAAACTTGTGGTGAAACTTGTGGTGAAACTTGTGGTGAAACTTGTGGTGAAACTTGCGATTTATATTGGTTTATATTGGTATTGTACTGGTGTATGTCCACATCCGAAAGCGAGGGAGAAGACAGTTATTCTTGGAATTACGGGAATAAGACTTTAGAGTTAAAAAATGCCAGACGAAGGCAAGAACCCTCCCCCCACCAAAGGAGCTGGAATCGATCACCCTTGCCCATGATGATCTTGTCACGCTACTTAGCCGTCATACCTTGAATGATTTTAGTAGAGTGCAGGGACTCTTATATTTTTGTGGTGGAGAAGAAAAAAGTAGCAAAGCACCAAACCTCCCATGCCATAAGCTAGCAAAGAAATGGATAGAGGATATTGAAAGCCGGACACAGGCAAATTGGGACACTACCGGAAAGATTGAGTTAGCCAAACAATATGCCCTGGGAGCAGCGCGCGATCATCTCCTCGGTTGTATCACTAGATGTGGACAGGATTGGGAAAAAGTAAAGGAAGACTTCCTACGTGTGTTTCCCACAGTAAGGACCTTTTCGGTCCTCCAGAAAGAATTGGGAGAGGCAAAACGGCGGACAGGAGAAAACATCCGCACCTTCCTCATCCGCCTGGAGACATTGAGAGACGAGTTGATCGCTCTCAAGCCTGACAATGCCAGTTTGCTAACTGAGATAACCGCTTTACGGCTCAGAGGCTTTCCTCCGGCCCTCTTACTCATCCTAACGGAGGAAGAAACGGGGGACCCACAGAAGGTATTAAAGAAAGGGTATGAGTATATTAAAGCTTATCCAGAGTCGAAGCTATCCGATGCCGATATCGCCAAAGAAATAAAAGTGCTGAACGTCTGTTCCACCCAGGCATCCGGACCCAAACATGTCTCACAAGCCCGTCCTCCACGCCCTCCAGGCCAGTCACGTTACCCGATAACCCAAAGGGGAGGACGGCACGCCGCGCCACCTACACGCCCATATGGGAACGCGCCCACGCCACCTACATGTTATGCTTGTGGGTATGTAGGACACATGGCTCGCGATTGCACATATGGAAGGCAGTATAGGGGTGCCTACCACCCACCAACGGGCTCTCGGTACCCTCAGTACCAGCCCACTCGAAACAGGCGTCAGCCTGTCTCGCCTTGCGCTGCCTGGCGCC
This sequence comes from Eriocheir sinensis, assembly GCF_024679095.1. Classification (NCBI taxonomy): domain Eukaryota; kingdom Metazoa; phylum Arthropoda; class Malacostraca; order Decapoda; family Varunidae; genus Eriocheir; species Eriocheir sinensis. The sequence goes on along the minus strand of NC_066531.1, from coordinate 13,525,861 downwards.
CGGAGTACCCGGCCGGTCCCTCACCCCGTAGCTCCTGGGTCAACCCTGACCACGAGAAGAACAAAAAAAAAACTACCCCAGAGTAGCTGCGGCAGTCCACGGCCCTACCAACGCCCTCACGTTGAGATTGTGCGTAGGCGCTAATGCACCAAAGGAGATGGTTTACGCAATGCTAGACACAGGAGCAGGAGCGTCCCTAATAGAAGAAGATTTATTTAGGAAGGTAGGCGGGAAGATGATAGTTACAGAACCTCCCTCCATACAAGGGGTAGATCGGACTCCAATCCCTAATAAAGGAATAGCCGAAGTAGTAGTAGACTTTGGGCACGGAGAAATTATAGAAAAGTTTGTAGTAATATCACAAGGTATAGTGTTACCAACAGCAGTTTTGTTGGGCCTAGAATTTATGTGGAGACAAAATGTGGTAGCTGCACCGCTGGCCACACCTGGGCAGTTTAGTGTAATGGTGGGCGCCTACCCAGTGGAAGTACATTCCCTGGCTGCGGACGATATGAGCCCGTACCCAGAAGATTGACTAACCGACCATAAACCTACTTTAGACGAGATGGAGGAAGTACCAGTGAAAGCATACGCTATTAACGTGGCGTCCTTGCTCCCAGGCACGGCAGGGTATGTCACTCTGGAGGCAGAGATTGGCAGAGCCCAGCAAGCCTTATTTCTCCCAAGGTCCAATGATATCCCTTCTTCATTTTTAGTTCCCGGGTTAGTAACCTTAACTCCTAACGTCAAACAAACCAAAGGCAAATTCATCATTCCCTATGCTAACCCAACTGAAGAAACTATTGAGATGCCAACAGGTGAAGTGATGGGACACATTTATTCTTGTCACTCAGAATACTATCAATCATCGACTAATGAATGTGTAGCGGCTGTCACAAAAACAGCTACAAAGCCGCCTGTCACCCAGTCAAGTAAGCAGATGGTACTCGATAAGCTGATAGACGAGCTATTTTTACCCTCACAACGGGAAAATTGCTGTCTGAAGGGCTTAACCCTTCTGCTTATTCTGTCAAACTGTTCTCTCCGTTGGGCTCCTCCGATCACAATCTTATTTCTGCATCCTGTCCTATCGCTCCTGTACATCCTCTGGACCCACCGAAGAGGCGATGCTTCTGGCATTTTGCTTCAGCTCGGTGGGACGACCTGAGGATGTACTTTTCCGATTTCCCGTGGAATGATTATTGCTTCCAGGATAGAGACCCCTCTGTGTGTGCTCAGCGCATCACAGAGGTGATTGTCTCTGGAATGGAGGCATACATTCCTCGTTCTTTCTCTACTCCTCACGCTAAAAAGCCTTGGTTTAATCACGCTTGTTCTCGTGCTGTCAATGATAGAGAGGTAGCTCACAAAAGATACCAGAGCCTTCAAACTAATGCTAATTATGAACTTTACATTTCTGCCCGAAATCGTGCCAAATCTATTCTCCGACTAACCAAAAATTCTTTCATTAATAGAAAATGTCAAAACCTTGCTTTCTCTAACTCTTCCCGTGACTTCTGGCATCTAGCCAAAACATCTCCTCCAACTTCACTTCTTCATCTTTCCCTCCTCCTCAGTCCTGACGGCAACACTGCCGTCTCATCTATCCCTAAGGCTGAACTCTTCTCTCAAACTTTTCTAAAAACTCCACTCTGGACGATTCTGGGCATATTCCTCCTACTCATCCCCCTCTGACTCCTTTATGCCTGTTATAAAGATTCTTCAAAATGATGTTTTCTATGCCTCTCTGGCCTCAATCCTCAGAAGGCTTATGGACCTGATGGAGTGCCTCCTATTGTCCTTAAAAACTGTGCCTCCGTGCTGTCACCCTGCCTGGTCAAACTCTTTCGCCTCTGCCTGTCAACATCTACCTTTCCTTCTTGCTGGAAGTATGCCTTCACACAGCCTGTACCTAAGAAGGGTGACCGCTCCAATCCCTCAAACTACCGTCCTATTGCTTTACTTTCTTGTCTATCTAAAGCTTTTGAATCAATCCTTAACCGTAAGATTCAAAAGCACCTTTCCACTTCTGATCGCCAGTATGGGTTCCGCAAGGGCGTTCTACTGGTGATCTCCTACCTAGCCTTAACTGACTCTTGGTCATCCTCTCTTAGCCGTTTCGGTGAAACTTTTGCTATTGCGCTGGACATATCAAAAGCTTTTGATAGGGTCTGGCACAAATCTTTGCTTTCTAAACTACCCTCCTACGGTTTATATCCTTCTCTCTGTACCTTTATCTCCAGTTTCCTTTCTGACCGTTCTATTTCTGCCGTGGTAGACGGTCACTGTTCTTCCCCTAAATCTATTAACAGTGGTGTCCCACAGGGTTCTGTCCTATCTCCCACTCTTTTTCTGTTGTTCATTGATGATCTTCTTTCCAAAACGAACTGTCCTATCCATTCCTACGCCGATGATTCCACTCTGCATTATTCAACTTCTTTTAATAGAAGACCCACCCTTCAGGAACTTAACGACTCAAGGCTGGAGGCTGCAGAACGCTTAGCCTCAGACCTTACTATTATTTCCGATTGGGGCAAGAAGAACCTGGTGTCCTTCAACGCCTCAAAAACAGTTTCTCCACCTATCCACTCGACACAATCTTCAAAACAACTATCCCCTATTCTTTGACAACACCCAGCTATCACCTTCCTCAACACTAAACATCCTCGGTCTATCCTTAACTCAAAATCTCAACTGGAAACTTCATATCTCATCTCTTACTAAATCAGCTTCCTCGAGGCTGGGCGTTCTGTACCGTCTCCGCCAGTTCTTCTCCCCTGCACAGTTGCTGTCCATATACAAGGGCCTTGTCCGCCCTCGTATGGAGTATGCATCTCATGTGTGGGGGGGCTCCACTCACACAGCTCTTCTGGACAGAGTGGAGGCAAAGGCTCTTCGTCTCATCAGCTCTCCTCCTCATACTGATAGTCTTCTACCTCTTAAATTCCGCCGCAATGTTGCCTCTCTTTCTATCTTCTATCGATATTTCCACGCTGACTGCTCTTCTGAACTTGCTAACTGCATGCCTCCCCCCCTCCCGCGGCCCCGCTGCACTCGACTTTCTACTCATGCTCATCCCTATACTGTCCAAACCCCTTATGCAAGAGTTAACCAGCATCTTCACTCTTTCATCCCTCACGCTGGTAAACTCTGGAACAATCTCCCTTCATCTGTATTTCCTCCTGCCTACGACTTGAACTCTTTCAAGAGGAGGGTATCAGGACACCTCTCCTCCCGAAACTGACTTATCTTTCGGCCACCTCTTTGGATTCTTTTTAGGAGCAGCGAGTAGCGGGCTTTTTTATTTTATTAATGTTTACTTTTTTGTGCCCTTGAGCTGTCTCCTTTGCTGTAAAAAAAAAAAAAAAAAAAAAAAGTATCCTGATGTGTTTGCTCTAAAAAACGAGCCACTCACTATTACCCCCTATTATGTTCACACTTTAAGGCTAAAAAATGACAAGCCTATATATAAAAAGCCATACCCAATACCAGTAAAATATCATAAAGAAATAGAGATTCAGCTCAAGGACCTTGAGGCCCAGGGTATTATACGCCCTAGTGCGTCACCCTACAGCGCACCTCTAGTCCCTGTTGCTAAAAAGGATGGTGGAGTCAGACTTTGTCTCGACTTCCGCGCTTTGAACGATGAATTGATTGATGACAAACATCCCCTCCCTAACATTAACCTCATTTTGCAACAGTTAGGGGAAAGTAAAGTATTCACCTCCCTTGATTTGCGCCAGGGCTACCACCAAGTCCCACTGGCAGAGGAATCTAAACACTTGACAGCCTTCACGACACCTTATGGCCTCTATGAATTCACTACAGTCCCCTTTGGATTAAAAACAGCACCTGCAGCCTATCAACGGATCATGAATCAAGTTCTCATAGGTCTGACAGGAAGAATTGTACATGTATACCTTGATGATTTGATAGTACAAGGGAAAGACATGGACCATCACCTAAAGAACCTCCATGCCGCCTTGGACAGACTGCAGAAGGCTCACCTGTCCTTAAGACTAGATAAGTGTTCCTTTTTCAAAGAGCAAGTAGATTATCTGGGTCACATTGTTAGTGCTTCTGGCTTGAAGCCTCAGCCCTCAAAGGTACAGGCGGTGCAACAACTCACTCCTCCGAAAACAGTCAAAGAACTTCAAGGTTTCCTGGGATTGGTTAACTTTTATAGGAAATTCATTAAAGACTTTGCCAAGATAGCATCCCACTTAATAATTTACTCAAAGGGAGGAAAGTAACCAAGAATGATAAGACACATCTGGAGTGGAATGAAGAGGCATTGCATGCATTTAGCACACTAAAGAACAGTCTAACGACTGACATTGTTTTAGCCTTTCCGGATTTCCGGAAGCCCTTCAATCTCACCACAGATGCGTCAGATAAGGCAATAGGTGGTGTGTTGCAACAAAAGGATGAAAATGGTAGTTTACGTCCCATAGCATATTTTAGTAGAACCCTGAATGGAGCAGAACGTAACTACTCAGCGGTAGAGAGAAGCTTTAGCAGTCATCTATGGCCTCAGTACTAACCGACCCCTTATCTTGGGTTATAGGATACACATCCTGTCGGACCATAGACCACTGACTTGGCTGTTAAAAAGCACAGTACCTAGCAGCAGGATTGCACGCTGGCAGACACTTCTAGGAGAATTTGACTTTAGTATTGAATATCTCCCAGGCTCCAGCAACATGGTAGCAGATTTTTTGTCAAGGATTAGGAATCAGGAGAGTGACGTGATAGAAGGCGAATTGGATGCTCGAATTATGTCTGTCACCCTTACGGGTGGACAGGACATGTCTGTCGCCTCTCCGGAGGGACATGACAAACAGGATAAGTTTCTCCATTGGAGTCTTGCTGGACTCATGGAGCACCAGGATCGCGATCCTGAACTGAGAGAATTGAAGCATGCTTTTGAACAAACCACCGGTGGTAACGTACATGAGAGAGATGAGAGAAAGGTTGCAGAGAGGAGCAATGTAACGTTAAATGCAGCTAAGAGGCACTTCAAAAAACTGCCTCTTAGTGAAGTGTGTGTAGAGAACGGCATTCTCTACCGCGATGTTTGCGATGAATACAACAAGCAGAAAAGACTGGTTATCGTTCCACCAAGCTACATTCCTAACGCGTTAGCTTTGGCGCATTCCCTGCTACCTGCAGGTTACGTTGGCACGCTGTCGCAAGTTTGCGTACTGGCCGGGAATGAAGGCGGACGTGGAGCAATATGTCAGATCTTGTCCTGTCTGTTGTCGGTTTAAGAAGAGGGGATCCCCGCCAGCTCCACTTATGAGGTATCCAGAGGTTGGCCAACCGTTTGACAGAGTCCATATGGATATTGTCGGACCTTTGTCTGTTTCAGACGAAGGCTATAGGTATGTACTGACAGTGATAGACGTCCTGTCACGCTTCTTGGTAGCAACCCCCCTTCGTACGAAGGCAGCCAAGGAAGTGGCAGCTGCGTTCTACAAGAACGTAGTCTGTGTACACAGCATCCCGCCGATTCTAGTCACGGATCAAGGAAAGGAGTTCGTCAACACTCTCTTACGAGAGTTGACTCAGTTGTTACAGATTGATCATCTAAGGACAACTCCTTATCACCCGTCTGCAAACGGTGTGATAGAAAGGCCTAACGGCACCTTAATAAATATCTTGAGAACTTTGTGCGAGGACAATCGCGGTATCTGGGACCAAATGCTTCCGGTTGCAACACACGCCTACAACACTGCCTACCATCGTGTTCTGAAAGATTCACCATTTTTCTTGCTTTTCTCTCGGGACCCAAATGTTCCTTTTGAAGTGCTTGAGAATAAACTCCAACCTTGTTATGATGTTGACAGCTATAAAGCATTTACTTCTAGTGTCGCGCAGCGGACCTATAAACTATGTCAGACCAATATAGATATAGGATGGCAGGAGTCAGAAAGAATGTTTAGGAAATCCAAACCCAAACAGGTGGTAGTAGGAGATTAGGTCTACTTAAGGCATGTATGTACAAAGGGCGAACTAAAGAAGCTCCAGCCCTTGTTCAATGGACCTTTAGGGTGCTAGAAAAATAAGCCCTGTAGTCTTACGACTGCGTCATGTTAGAGGTGGTAAGATCAAGACAGTTCACACAAATAATGTTCAGGTCGTTCACGAGGACTCTCTTGGCTTCCATGACTCTCCTAATGTCAGGCGTGCATACCCTCTCCCTGATCACGTAGTAGAAGTGGACCCACTCCCCATGACTTATTCCCCCGAGGAGCCGCTGCCATTGTCCTTTCCAGCTCCTTCCGAGCTCTCCTCACCGGCTCCTGTCTCCTCAGATGCTTCAGAGGTCCCCTCATTGGTTCCCTCAGCTCCTTCAGAGCCCTGTGTCTGTCGCTCATTACGCTCCAATACGGTACCCCCTTCTCTCCCCAATGTGATGGAACGCCCTCTTGAGTATCGCCAACGACCAACGAACTGATGCCCCCTATAATTACAGATCCTGGGTGTTGCCCTCTCCTTGTCTTCCCTTGATCCCTCCCGGGAGCAACCCATTCGTCCCGGCCTCGTCTTCTCCCCAGTCTTTAAGATGCTGTTGACAGGACGGTACTATGTTGTCCCCGTCGTCATCAAGACGGACGACATCCAACGTCCTCTCATCAACGTGGCAAATCTAACAGCGGAAGTTTCATGGTCGATTGAACATATGAATCAATCGTTCCCTACTGTTGGTCTACTCAGGCGCACTCTAGACTCTTTTCACATTGAGTTTGAGAAGTTATTCAAAGATCTTAACAGCTTTCTGTCGGCTATGAGTGGTAGTGATGGAAGCCCATTTCGGACTCGCCAGAAGCGAGGGACCGTGGATTTCCTTGGCTCGGTAGCAAACCTCCTTTTCGGTACGGCCACTCAGGCCCAAATATATGTGATACACGGGAAGCTCTCCCAGCTCTACACTCTGTCCACAGAAGAGAGACGTCAACTTAACCTCCATCAGGAAGTCCTCAACGCCACAGTTCGGGACCTCCGTCATGTTCATTCTGCCATCCCCCGTCTAGAGTCCGCCTCGGCTTTGGCCTCAGCTATTATCCGTCAGTTCTCACTAAAAACCTTGCAAATTGAAGGGGAAATGCGTATTTTGGAGACTATCCTTCTCATTCAGTTGGCACTTAGTGACCTAAATCATGATACTCTGAATCTCAAGCTTGGCCTTCAGCAGCTGTCCCAAACGCAGGTTTCCCCTCTCCTCCTTCCAAATGATGTACTATTTCGTGTGCTCAGCAATGCGTCACTCCATTACCCAGGCTTACTTTTCCCTGCAGCACATGAATATTTAGCATTGTATAGAGATGTCTCTAGGGTTATTTCTAAAGGTACGCTTTCCTCAGGAACCCTTCACTTCTACTTACAAATCCCCATGAAAGGGGATCCCTCTGACGTGTTCGATGTGTTTAAAATGGACGCGTTGCCTTTTCATCTTGATGGCACGCCATATTTTCTGCACACCGACACGCTTTCCACTTACCTTGCGGTTTCTGAAGACCGCACTCACTATATGCTCTTGGACTCCTTGGACCGCTGTACTAAACACCACCTGCTCTATGTATGTCCCCCTGTCGCCCCTGTCTACTCGACTTCTGTCCGGCGCTGCGAGATCGCTCTCTTTCTCGATCGCCCAGACGCCCTCTCGCTGTGTTCTAAGTCTCTCCTCAGAGTCTTCCCCCCGGTCTTCATCCCGTCTCCTGCGGGCTGGGTCTTCGCTACCGATACTCCCCAGGTGGTCACCATGGTCTGCCCGGACAGCCCGGTCTCCAAATACAGGCAGACCATCACAGGGACGGGACTCCTCAGCTTCGGTATGGGCTGTAGGGCCCACTCCGACGCCTTCAGCCTCCCGGCCTCTGCTACTATGGAAGGGGACGCCCCGCTGACGGTTCATCGCGCCCTTCCACATCGGACGTGACGTGGTATCATCGCTCCTGGCCAAGACTCCTTGGCCCCTTCCTCCCCCCGCCGCCGTCGCCCGGGTCGTCTCTGGCCCCCTGCTGGACCTCCCTCCAGCACTTCATGCGCTCCAGGAATCCGTCTCTCCGGTCCCCGCCTTCGACCCCTTCCTCCCTTGGTGGGGGTGGCTGCTCCTCCTCGGCGTCGTCTTCGTCGCCGGTGGGGCAGCCTTCTTCTGTCTCTTCGGGTCCCGTCTCTCGCAGGACTCCTCCCCCACGATCCCGCCATCCCCGTCTTGGCCCTCCATGGTCGTCCGCCGGGCGGAACGCTTCGTGCCACGAGGACGTGGCGTGATTTTAACGGGGGTATGTGGTGCCCGCGAGCCGCGACACCACTCGTGTCATCATCATCTTCCGGCAATATTTTCCGATGACAACAGCGGTATCGACCGCTAAAACACAACACGGACTCCAACACATGATTGTCCCCACACGCACTGTTCATTTACCAACCTATACACAATTGCAATTGCCCATTAACGCACCCGCTTATCTCTCTAAGCCAAAACACAATCAACCGCGGCCAAAACACAATCAACCGCGGCCAAAACACGATCAACCGCGGAACAAAATGTTATGAAAACAAAGCTGCGTCACCGCGTGACAGCTACACTAAGGATTAAAATCGACCTTATTACACATGTCGGTTAGGTAGATTATTGTATGAGCTTGGTGTGAGTTTGATGTATGACTCACACGCCTGACGTATTACCCTCGTGATGTCTGTATGTATGTCATGCCTATATAAGAAGCATTTATTCAGGCTAGACCTCAGATCAACCAGCACTCTGTTCGTTGCTGTACACTCAGTTGTCCTTCCCTAGACAACATGGGTAGAACATTCATCTTTGCTACTGTGAGTATGGAGTAATGTGGTACCATAGAGGAAAGCGTATCTAACATATCTATTGTGTTCTATTATCTTAGTTTTACTTAGGATTATATTTCTATGATACTTTATTGTGCGAGTTTTTACTCAATATTATACCAGTGCTAACGTCAGTAACCAATGGTGAAAGAAAACCTGAAGACTCATTGAGTCTCGTAAGCCAGTCGCTGGTTTAAACAATATTTTTACCCTTTGTAATATTAAGTAGTATTAAGATAGAATAAAATACATATAAGAAAGGCGACACCGTTTCATCACCCCATTTACGAACTCCTTTAAATACTCCTAAAGTACCAGAATTTTAAGTCAAGTGTCACTAATACAAACAGTGTGTCGTCTACCCTGTGTGCCCGGATTACGGGTTACAACAAAACTTAATGTATGCATGGGAGACATGAGGCTGAACCATTCCACATCAACCACATTACACTGGATGGACATGTGGAAGAGCTGGGATAATAATTGAATTATGATCTATGCAAATGTTCAAATGGTTTTAATAAGTAATAAGGATTAGTTTGTTGGGTAAAGTGGCACATCCCGGATACCACTAGTTTAATGGATTATAATTGTGAAAAGGAAAGTTAGATAGCAGGCAGGATTTGGGTATGACTAACACTGCAGAATGTAACGGGCTTGTCGGGGGGCGTTTAAAGGGTGTTGATTAAGACTTCAGCTTCCTTAAGGCGAATTATATTCGTAGCCTTTATGTACAAGAAGCGACGGAGCGAGAGCGACTGTCGTTGTGTGTCAGTCGGACTCTCGTGAAGGAGTGGCGAGTTACAGGTTGGAAAATAATTGTTACAATTGGTCACGTATGTCGAGGTGACCTCCACGCACCATCGGAGTGCTAAGTATACAAAACTGAGACGGTAAACACTGACGGACGACATTCCTATAAGGTGGCGTGATCTATCTGTCGTGGGGTTTTTCCATTGACAATTGTATGCCTAATTCGTGGTGATATTAAATAATAATAATACATTGATATCCTACTATAACACTGCTCGGTCACCTACCAGTGATCGCGACCTCGCGATATATAAAAATCGAAATAGCAGTCTAGTTACCATGAACATACATAGTGGGAGTTTGTCAAGCAGACTGCCTATGATACAATTATATTAAAACACTGGCTATGTAAGAACAGATGTGGAATTATAATATAAATAGGGAGAGGGAAACCACAACGTGTGTGATATGAAACGTAAGAAACCTCTCAAAAGATAAATATAAGGACACATGTATAAGAAACTATCAACTGGCATAGTTACAGACAATGAAACGTTGATCTAGCTCCTAAAAAAAAAATACAGTAGTGAAACACAGTACAATGTTAAGTATAGGAGCAGCCAGGTTTCTGTCCCCTGACTTGTCTGAGAAAAGGAAAAACTACCTTGCCAGTGGCCTCCCTGCATCCAGTCGCCGTGTCTGCACAACCAAATAATCGTGCAGGACAGAGTTTCTCCTAATAAGGTAGCACATGACGACAAGACTGACGAACATCAGAAACATTGGTACAAAAAATCCAGGGTACAGGTAGGGGAGATGCAAATAATCAGGCAGCGTTTCCTTCAGGGTTTCCGCAAACTCTGTTTTGTTCGCGAAAGACATTGAATTAAGGGAATTAGTCACATACGAGATGCTGGAGAAATGAATGTCATCGAGAGACCGTAGAGGAAACACTCGATGGGAAATATTGGCCGTGAAAACCAGACGAATCCGGGACGGGTACGTTGTTATGTTAGTGGAGCGGATATAGCATGCTTCCGCTATGGCATAGTGACCAGTAACCCGTTGATAAGTGGTACCCTCCGGGCAGATGACCGATACATAGAAGGACTGAGGGAAATAAAAATAATGCAAACCCTGAAAGTTCTTATGGAAAACAGGCGTTGGTGTTAGCTGCTTGTAAGGGCACAGGGAAAGAGCGTCAGACGCGTTCACGCGGGTGAGGGCGATCTCGCATACCCCTCCCCGAACTGGAAGGAAGGCAAAGAGAGACGCAGAGCAATAGAATCGCCCGAAGACCGTCTCCTTGCAATACTGCAAGAGTGAGTAGCTACCCGTTGAATACAGAGCGAAATCCTTCGCGATTAGAACAAGAGACGGGGACGTGTCCAGGGCCAACACACTGTCCTTTGCTGAAAAAGGGAACGGGACAATTTCGTGTGCCTCAAACACGTCCGCCGTCTGAAATGGAACATGAATGATTATGGCATCAGGGGTGAGGCTGGACTCAATCAAGGGGTAAAAATATTGACTCATGGCCGGGGTGAATAAAGGTGTTAGGCTATAATTTTGATACCCGATCTGGACAGTCGTTCTCAAATCGTGTAGAGGGAACAAGGCAGGTGTGACTCTACCGTGCGCTGCATCAACCATGTTGCTAATAACCTGCTGATTTGCCGTTGCGACGGAGCTAATGACGTTTTCCAATACATGCAAGGCCTGATCTAGGAGGAGAAACTGATTCACCTGGTCGATCTGTTTGACAACTATGTTGATAACCTCTACCATCTTATTTGTCTGCTCTAGCAGTTCCTCAATGTTAGTATGCAATTGCGCAAGTTTTCTACAATTGGCGTTGATCACCCTGCGATTTCGAGCAGCAAAGGAAAGTACATGAGCGTAGTGGTCCCGCAAATCGCGAACGTCCTCGTCGGTAGCCGTACCGAAAAGGAACTTTGAGGCGGACCCAACGATGTTGAGCAACCCCCTCTTTACCCGAGAGTGAACTGAGTGAAAACTATAATCCATGTTTACCTCATCAACTTTTCCCCGTAAGAACAGAATCCTATCCTCCAGTAGTTGAAAAAGAGTCAGAGAGTTGGTACTAGAAGGAGCCTTTGAATCCCTAGTCTTGGTAGCCCGGATGGCGTCTGCCATGCCGAGTAGTTTTTCTGAGACTATCCTGATTGTGTCCGTGGTGTTGGTCAAGGAAGTATATGGATATTTTACGAGGAGCACATCTTCTATGAGGAAGACCTCTCCTATGTGTGCCGTGAGGGCACCAGGCTTCAGATGGATGGGTGTTGTTGCAAGCAGGGAGCCCGGGGGACAACAAGATGGTCAGAAAACGCAACATCATGATCTGAAAGTGGTGGGAATGAAGTATTTAAACCCGTGGTCTCAAGTTATAGCTATGGGTGTTGGGATTATCTTGTTGAACATTTGACTCTGAGGGGGAAGTACCAATATCAAGGTCCAAAGGTGAGGGAATTACTTTCAGACGATCACTGTGAACTTCTAGACTGACTCCACTATTCGACTCGAGAACCTCGAACCGATTTCCCCTGACATTCCGAACAACTCGGTAAGGACCCACAAATTTAGCCCCCAGTTTCGAACTCCTTTCCGCTTGCTTAATCATGACTGTGTCACCCTCCTTGAAATTCACCGGGACGGCCTGTTTGTGTTGTTTTGACATCATTTCAACCTTCGTAGCTTTTAACGTACACCTAACTTCTGAGTGTATCTTGGAAAACATATGCATCTGCTGTTGTGCGTACCTATCAATGTTGTAGAGAGGTTGCTGTGGGGTTGTTAGGAAGTCGTACGGAAAACGTTTCTCCACCCCATACAAGATGTAGTAGGGAGACTTCCCCGTAGAGTCGTTTACCGACGTATTTATGGAAGCGGCTATATGCGATAGCCAATCCTCCCAATTATCGTGGAGATCGTTCACGATAGGCCTGAGGACCTGTAAGATTTTCCTATTAGCCCTCTCCGCCAACCCATTAGCAGCTGGGTGGTAAGCTGTGATGAAGGATTGCGTGATGTTAAACTGAGCGCATATTTCGCTCAATACTGAGTTCCTAAACTCGGTGCCATTGTCACTCAGAAGAATTCGAGGAGACGAATGTGGACACAACACTTGAGTCACGAGGGCATGGGCCACGCGTGTGGCTGTCTTGTCCTTGAGAGGCGCTAGAACTAGAAACCTAGAGAACTGGTCGACGCACACCAATAAGTAGCGCGAGCCATGTTGGCTCTGGGGGAGCTGTAGTAAGTCTATATTAACAACATCCCATGGCGCCTCTGGTACTGGGTATTGCAACATAGGTGCTGGCCCTTTGACGGACCCTTTGTGCTTAGCACAAACGACGCAATGTGCGACATGTTTTTCTACATCAACCCGTAATGTGGGCCAGTAGAATTTTCGTCTGGTGACAGATAGCGTCTTGTCTCTTCCTGGGTGACCCGCAATGGGTGTGTTATGGACCAGCTTAAGCGTCACGGGGACGTATATGTCTGGGATGACCAGTTGGTCTATAGGTACCGGTTTGGTTGGCCATGACCTACAAAGGAGGTTGTCCTCTGATAGGAAGAATTGTGAAAAGGGAACTGGCAATTCAGGAAGGTTTGATTCGTCTCCCGACTCGAGGGCGTAAATTAACCTCTTCCACACAGGGTGGTCTCGCTGAGCAGTGTGTAGCTCAGGTGAAGTGAAGTTGTGGATGACCTCTGGGGTGGTAATCGCGCCTATCGGAACATGCCGAGATAAGGCATCTGCGACCACATTTGTTTTCCCGGTGATATATTTTATCTCCGGATTGTATGCTTGGATCGTTAAGAACCATCTTGCCAGACGACCGTGTAGGTTTTTTTCCTTGAAAAGATCAGTTATGGCCGCGTGGTCCGTAAACACCACAATTTTGTACCCCATCACAATGTCACGAAAATGCTTCAGAGCCCACACAATGGCAAGAGCCTCTAGGTGGGTAACAGAATAGTTCTTTTCCGGAGCTGTAAGTACTCGACTGGCGAACGCTATCACATGCTTTTTGCCGGACATATCTGTTTGCATCAGCGCGGCTCCTACTCCACTAGCCGAAGCGTCGGTACAAAGCTGAAAGGGGTCCTTGAAATCCGGAAAGACAAGGACCGGAGCCCGTGTAAGCGCTTTAAATCCTCAAAACTCGTTTGTTGAGCTGGGAGCCACTGAAATGGTACGTCTTTCTTTAAAAGATGGGTTAGGGGACTCGCGCGAGCTGCGAAGTCCTTAATGAAAGGCCTGTAATAACCTGCGACACCCAAGAAAGACCGTACCTTGTCCGCAGACGTTGGCTGAGGGAACTCGGCAATAGCCTTTATTTTGTCGTCCACTGTGTGGATGCCGAATTCGTCCACGACATGCCCCAAGAACTTGATCCGAGGCTTTAAAAATTCACATTTGGTGATTTTGAGCTTTAATCCGACCTCTTGAAGTCTGTGTAGGACTGCTTTTAGTGTTTCCATGTGTGCATGCACGTCTTTACTTGCTATGATGATGTCGTCTAAATACACATAGACAGAGTTGCCCAGCAAGTCACCAAAAATACTGTTCATTGTCCTTTGGAAAGTCAAGGAGCTCCTTTGAGCCCGAACGGCATCCTCGTCCACTCATAGTGGCCATGAGGCGTGCTGAAAGCCGTTATTTCACGTGACTCGGGGGCCATGGGCAGTTGCCAGTAGCCACTGACCAGATCAAGACTCGTAAAGACTTTATTTCCTCTACCGAGACACATCAGAAGATCTCTAAGAACGGGAAGCGGAAAATGATCATCCACGGTCGCGGTGTTCACACGCCGGAAATCAATCACAGGACGATAAGAGCCGTCTTTCTTTGGAACCAGGAACAAGGGCGAATTCCACGGGACATTCGATTCTTTGATGACACCTTGTTCTAACATTTCAGAGATAAGTTGTTGCACCACCTCCCTCTGACTGTGGGGGAGCTTGTACGCATTGATATATACAGGATTTGTATTGGGTTTTAACTTAATGTGGTGTTCAGCACACTGCGTAACTCCAAGCGGCTCGCCTGGTAGAGCAAGCGCCCCCCGATAATGTTCCAGAAGCTGGACTAAGGTTGGCTTAATTTCGGAATAGTGTGCAACTTTTAGGAACGCCTCTAAATGAGCTGTGTCTTGTTCGGGAGAAGCCTGACACGCCGAGGATATGCCTGAAACTTGGGCTGAAGGGTATTCAGCTGGTTCTGGGGCGACATTTCTCCCATACACTAGACACTGGCATAATCGAACACCGTGTTTTAAGGATACAGGGGATCCAGACGTGTTTATTACCAATGCCTCTGCAAAACCTCCCTCCTTGACTGTTGCAAGAGTTACCTCCACCGTCACGCGGTGTACGTGAGGAACTCCGTCGATACACATCACTGCCCGCCGGAGGGGCGTTAGGCAAACGGATTTTAACAAGTTTTGCAGCACGATCCGGAACTATATGAGGACCTTCTACGACTGCCGTTACTGTCCGCCACAAGTCTGCAATGGTTTCGTGTGGTTTGACCGTAAGAGGGGACACTTGGGCGGTGGCAGCCCCTGAGTCTGTGGTGGGTTGGTCATATTCCACCTCTGAAGGTGAGATTACAGTTGACAGAGGCGATGGATTGACCATCCCCTGTATGCGTCGGCCTTGATACACGATCGCGTTGCTTACAGGGTTTATGGCGATGTGCAGGTCTTTCATGGCGTTCAATCCTAAGATCCCATCCACAGGTAAAGCAAACCTGCTAGAGACATAAAAGAAATCTCGAAAGGGACATACTTTTTCATGTAAGCTGACTGTTAGTGGTACTCGCCCAAGGATTCCCAAAGTGGTGCCCGTCACGCCTATCACATTCAGGTCGTTCTCTTGGAGCGGCCAATTTTCCCCACTCGCTTGTCGTATCAGTGACCTGTAAGCGGAGTCGGATATGACATTGACTGTGGCACCTGTGTCAACCGCTAAGGTGAGTGAAGTGTTGCCCACCTTGCAAGGAAGGGCAATTATGCTTGTCCGTCCCAAGGCGGCAATGACGGAGTCAAGTTGCTCCCAATTAGTATTTTCCTTAAGGGACACTTGGATGTACGCCTCGGGGCTGTCACGAAGTCATGTCTTTTTATTCTGAGAAGAGGAGTGTGGTTTACTGTCCGCTGAGGACTTGTACTTCTGTTCCTCCTTGGCCTTTTGTATTGCAGAACAACTGTCTGAATCATGAAAACAATTCCCGTGGATATGGCAAAAGGCAGCCTTCCGCTGATGGTTTGGCCTAGGGTTCCTGTGTGATGAATGATGCCCGCCCCTGTAACCTCCTGACCTCCTATCTGAGCCCCGTCTCGAATGTGTTGATTCCCTACGTTTCGCGAAACAAGAATGTTCAGAATGTCCTGATTGTTTGCAAAACTACAGGTGAGAGATGCCTTACTTTGTGCTTGCAATGCTGCTGCCGTTGCGAGGGGTTGATGGTGAGGGTGTTCCTGAACCTTGACCTCTAACTCTGAGACGAAGTCAACCAACTTCCCGCTCGGTTTGAAGGCCAAAGGGAGGGCAGAACGGCGGTTCTTCTCTGAAATATGAAATAAGTAAAAAAACAACTCGAAAGCTGTCTTCACCTGGTGCTTTTGCATACAGCCCCCTGGAAGCCAGAGCGCGTCTTCCAAGCTCTTGACACAGTCAACCGCCAGCTGATTGGCCTCAATCATGGCGTCCCAAATCGGCTTTGTTGAGGAATTTTTTTGGAGGGACTCAACCGTGTGCCATCTGTCTAACGATGCTTGGTTTACTCCCGCCCCCGAAGATTTTAATGAAATTCCCTTTAAAAACCTCATAGTTTACACCAATGTCCCCCGAAGCGAACGCTGAGGACTGCATCAAATTCAGTGCCCGAGAGCCTGGAAGTAACCGTGACCGAATGAAAGCGATTTTATCATGATCTTCCGTAATGGAGGAATTTACGATGGCAGATTCACACAAATATAAAATCTCACGCGCCGCAATATCGGTCTCGCCTCCCGAGAATTGTCGAATACTGGCGTGAGTTGGAATGACCCGAATCGGGGGCGGGGGGAAGTGGTGTGGGGCCCCAGGAGGAGGAGGGGGGGGTGGATCGACAGGCATTGTGTTCGGCCGAGTGGGGGTTAAGTATTCAGACGATTCTGAAGGTGAAGGGGCGCTATCCCTTGGGAGGGAAGAGTACGTAGCCCCCGATCGCAAATTCACCACATTTAAATCACCGGTGTTTGCACCTTGCTCCAATTCCTCCTCACTTGAAGGACGAGCCAACTGTTTAAAGGTGTCGCCGAGTTTAGCGAGAGTGTCTTTGTTCATACTATGGTGTAAACCATTCAAAAAAGAGAATATGTTGATAGCTGTAAATATGAACCAATAAACGGAACGTGTAGGAATGAATAGTTTGCATTGAAAACCCTAAAAAGGCAAGAAAGAATGGCGAGCAAGGTGCCTGTATAGACGTAATAGAAGTTAAGGTTATAATGGAATGCCCTAATGATATGGGTATATATAGAAAGAATAACTATATAAACAAAGTGGTATGTTAAGTGAGTATACCAATGAAGCTCACGTTTTCTCTCGAGCGGTGAAAAGAAAACGGAGGCAGGGCACACTGATGAAGATTAAATTTGATCAGGGAACTCACACTATACTCAATAGACTCGCTAGCAAACAATAAGAAAGAATCAATATCGTATGCGAATGAACGTTACTCTCACAATTATGACTGAAGAACAGTGTTAGGAACACAGAAATAAAAAAATCGTGCCTCTGCACGGATAATAATGAAAATGAGCCGAGTCGTCAAATTTGGACAAGAATGGAATATCCACAAATACCAAGATTAATCAGCAGATGTAGTGGAGAGGGCGACGGCTTGTGATGCCCTGGGGGACGTGCAGTCGTTGCAGGCGCGTCAGGAAACCTCGGCCGCGGCCACAGCGGCGATGAGAGGTGAGGGATGGGCTGACATCGGAGGACTCGCAATGGAGGTTGAAAAACTGCTGACCCAGCAAATGAGCGGCCGCGGTGCGGAGCCGGTACACTGCCGCCAGACGTATGATGGCCGCGTCGTCCTTGTGATAGTAAGAGATGGGCGGCTGGCAGATAAGACGACTAGGGGGGGTAACCTCTTGAGAAGACGCCGAGCAAGAAACGGTAGTGGGAACAGCTTGCAGTCACCGGGAGATGGCCGCGGGTACCCTTGCTGACTGTTTGCCGGAAGAGGTTTGGGCCGATGCTCCCGGCAGCGGCGGTGGTGCCGCCAGCTGTGGAGCGAGGGGCATGCGGGGTGTCCCAAGGTCAGCGGGGCGTGCCTCCTCGTTGCAGGTGTGAATACCTCTGCCGTATCGTGGAGTGGCTTGCAGGGTACGTAGCAGTGCTGGCTTGAAGCGGGGGAGCGGCTTGTAGATTGTGGCCCTCGCGTTCGGCTGCGTAGGCCGAAGGGTGTGCTCGGGGCTTGTAGGCTGGACGCCTGTAGAGTTGCTTGAAGCTGGTGTGCTCGAGGCTTGTAGGCTGGACGCCTGTAGAGGTGCTTGTAGCTGATGTGCTCGAGGCTTGTAGACAGGACGCCTGTAGAGGTGCCCGTAGCCTGTAGGCTTGTAGGCTGGACGCCTGTAGAGTTGCTGCTGGTGTGCTCGAGGCTAGGAGGCTGGACACCTGTAGAGTTGCTTTGTAGCCGGCGCCTGGTGAGTTGCACGTAGGTGGCGACTTGTGAGATGCTTGTAGCTGGCGCCTTGTGAGTTGCACGTAGGTGGCGACTTGTGAGATGCTTGTAGCTGGCGCCTTGTGAGTTGCACGTAGGTGGCGACTTGTGAGATGCCTGTAGCTGGCGCCTTGTGAGTTGCACGGAGGTGGCGACTTGTGAGATGCTTGTAGCTGGCGCCGTGTGAGTTGCACGTAGGTGGCGACTTGGGAGATGCTTGTAGCTGGCGCCTTGTGAGTTGCACGTAGGTGGCGACTTGGGAGATGCTTGTAGCTGGCGCCTTGTGCGTTGCCGCGGACGGCAGGTGCGTTGCCGCGGACGGCAGGTGCGTTGACTCCTTCTTCCCTTGTACGCCTGTCCCCGGAGTTTGTTGGTGAGTTCTCGTGGCTTGGAGGAGAACGAGGTAGCGAAGGCACAGGCGCGGGGTGACCGCTGCCAACCAAATGTAACGGGCTTGTCGGGGGGCGTTTAAAGGGTGTTGATTAAGACTTCAGCTTCCTTAAGGCGAATTATATTCGTAGCCTTTATGTACAAGAAGCGACGGAGCGAGAGCGACTGTCGTTGTGTGTCAGTCGGACTCTCGTGAAGGAGTGGCGAGTTACAGGTTGGAAAATAATTGTTACAATTGGTCACGTATGTCAAGGTGACCTCCACGCACCATCGGAGTGCTAAGTATACAAAACTGAGACGGTAAACACTGACGGACGACATTCCTATAAGGTGGCGTGATCTATCTGTCGTGGGGTTTTTCCATTGACAATTGTATGCCTAATTCGTGGTGATATTAAATAATAATAATACATTGATATCCTACTATAACAAGAAACAGAGAATTTTTAGATTTTTAGTGTGGCACCATTTTGACGTATGTTTCAGTAGAGATTGAACACCAGAGATGTATATGGATAATCAGTGCTTGTAGATCTTGATATTATTTCTGTCAAGTCTCCAGTTGTACCCTCTCCCCCATCTGGAAATACTACTCTTGTCAGGTAATCTAACTAAAGCCTTTCCAGTCTAAGCTGGCGTGCAGATAAAATGTCATTGCTTAGATTCACTGTCCTAATAGCAATAATAATGCATTAACATGCACATATTTTATTATTTAGAATTGTGAGAAGTGCTGTGAAATTTAACTTTTAATATTGGTGTATGCATTTTCAGAGACATCAAAACTGCAATTGTTAAAGAAGACGGTCTGCCGTCTGCGCCGGCAGGTGAGGCAGCTCAAAGCTCAGGCCATTACCACTCCTGGGCAGTTTTTGGCCAAAGCCAGCAATTTCCTTGATCCAAAAGTGGTGGATTTTTTCAAAGGACAGGTTCAACATGCTGCAAGAACTAAGCCTGGTAGGAGATATGGGGTACAAGAGAGGAGGTTTGCTCTGGCCTTGTACTATCAAAGTCCAAAGGCTTATCGATTTCTCAGCACAGTATTTCATTTGCCTTCAGTTTCAACACTTCACTCATGGCTCAGGGGTATTTCACTAAATGTTGGCTGGAGCAAACAGACTCTGACAGCCCTGAAGAAAAGAGCACAGGCTTTGTCAAAAGAAGAGACACTTTGTGGGATTGCATTTGATGCCATGAGTATTAAAGAATCATTGCATTTTGACAAAGCCTCTGATTCTATCATAGGAAGGGAGGATTTCGGAGAGCATGGGAAGAGTTTGAAACCAGCAAATCATGCACCCGTGTTCGTGGTTAAGGGCTTATTGAAAAAATGGAAACTTGTTTTAGGATGTTTCTTTTATTCGGGAGGGATTAAAACTTGTAAAATCAGGGAACTGTATGAAACAGCAATAAAAAAAGTCAAGGACACGGGACACAGAGTTATGTTTACAGTTTGTGATCAAGAGGGAGTGCATCGTTCCTTGTTCCAGACTCTTGGCATGACAACTGAAAATCCTTCCTTTACAGTCGATGGTGAGAAGGTTCACTTTTTTTTTTTTTTTTGATTCTCCACATCTTTTGAAAAGCCTGATGAACACACTTCTCAAATGTGATATTAAAATTGGAGAAAATAAAATTTCATGGGATCACATAAAAAAGTTTTTTGAAAAAGATCAGCAACAAAGTATTAGACTTGCTCCTAAATTGAGCAGCAAACATATGTGTGGTGAAGGCTTTTCAAAAATGCGTGTCAATCTTGCTGCCCAAGTGATGAGTCATACTGTGGCGGCAGGAATTTTCGTTCATTCAACATCAGGAATGCTACCACAGAAAGCCATCTATACTGCAGAATTCATAGATAAGGTGGACATTTGTTTGATTGTTTCAATAGTTCATCCATTTACAATTATAGAGATGCCCTACTGCCATTACTTCAAATTCATGTCATATGAAAATCATAAAAGAGACTAAAGATTACTTGTTGTCATTAAAGGTCTGTGATCCACCTCATGTACGCATTCACTGTGTAAATGGCTGGCTCATCAACTTGACAGCACTTGATGCTCTGTGGCAAGATCTGCAGAGTTATCAAATAAAGTACCTCCTCACTCGGCGATTAAATCAGGACTGTCTTGAAAATCTGTTTGCCAGACTGAGGGTTAGATTTGGGAACTGTGACCATCCCACTGCCTACAATTTTATGAAGGGCCTCAAGTCAGTAATGACCAATTATTATTCACAAGTTCCCCAGACAAGTAACTGTGAGGCAGATGAGTCATACTTCCTTGACGTAACCTCAAACTGTGATGCAGATTTGCCCCCTTCAGATACTGACTCGGACAATGAGGAGTCAGTAGCAAGCATGCCACCTGCTGAGGTCAATGCTTTGTGTTATGTAGTTGGCTGGACTTGTAATTTTTTTTTGAAAAAACATAATTGTCAACTTTGCAGGGAGCATCTGTTGGATGTAAAATAACAACTTGACAACATAAATTTATTTTGTTATTTTAAAGCCTTTTATAACAATCCAGATATCCCATTTAGGGGACTCTCTGTGCCCAGTGCCAGTGATAGTGTTTTTAAACACTTTCATGGAGTTGAAGCCATTCTCCAGGCAACACTGGAGAAGGCAATGTTGGGCACTAGAGTCTCCCAAATGCTCTTGTCTAAATTAAATAATCATGAATTTCTAAGTCCTCTGCACCTTTGTTCCACCCAGCTAACTGAAAACATTCACCTCATCTACATAAAATTAAGGATATACTACAAACTAAAATGGAGGAATAGGGAGCAGACCCATCCCAAAATGAAAAAAAAAATAGGAAATTAATTAAATTGCAGCATTGGTAATAATAATAATTAGGGATATAAATTTACTCATGATATTTATAAGTTTATTTTACAGCATAATATTTCGGTCTTCAGGATTGATAGTGTGCATGATTGTAACAGAATGGTGTGCATGTATGCCAGCTGGGGATGGGTTTTTGTGCCTTATGTTTTCTTCAAGTGATTTTTTTCTAGCTTAATGCATCAATGCTTTTTCATTGTCTATTGCAACATAATAATCATATATTGCCTGCTTTGCCTATCTCTGAAGCTGAAAATCTATCCTGCATGTGAGGTCTGCTCCCTAATTTCTTGCAGCATGTTGAACAAATGTTTTTGATATTAATTGGTATAATAAATTTATTAATTGATTTTGATGGTATTTTGTTTTCAGAAATTATCACAGTGCCACCACTCTTTGGATGTTTGCCATTATTTGGTATTGCTTTTGTTATGCCAAGTAATTTTTTCCATATACTTTGCTAAATATTGCAAATAATGCACCATTGTTGGTTTTGCCTGTTATAAATCAGATCTTGTTCAGTTAACAAGCTTTGGGTGTCTGCCACTTTCTCTCCAGTTGTAATGCAAGGAATTATTTATCTGCCCTGCCAGATATTGCATGTAACGCACCATTGTTGGTTTTGACCGTTATAAATCAGATCTTTTTCAGTTAAACAAGCTTTGGATGTCTGCCACTTTCTTTCCAGTTGTAATGCAAGGAATTATTCATCTTCCCTGCCAGATATTGCATGTAACGCACCATTGTTGGTTTTGACCGTTATAGATCAGATCTTGTTCAGCTCACAAGCTTTGGATGTCTGCCATTGTTTATTTCAGGTGTAATACTTGGAAACTTTTGTTCTCTGCCCTGCCAAACGGTATGCAATGCTTTATTGTGGATTTTGCCTGTTATAATCTATCTTGTTCAGGTAACAAGCTTTTGGTGTCTGCCTTAACTAATATGTGCTGCAGTGACACTTGGCTGGGTTTCATGATGTGAAATACAGCATATAATTTCATCACACGGCTGGCATCATTGATCTGGCGTCCCGGAGTAATCTCGTTTGTAATATATCATGTTATTATTTTTTCTGCTTTATATGATATATATATATATATATATATATATATATATATATATATATATATATATATATATATATATATATATATATATATATATATATATATATATATTTATTTATTATATATATATATATATATATATATATATATATATATATTATATATATATATATATATATATATATATATATATATATTTTTTTTTTGTTTTGTCTGTTTTGTTTTTTGACAAAATATAATGCCAGTTGATATTCTTGACTAATGCCTTGTAAACCTTGTGAAAAATAATGTTTATTTTTGGGGGGAGACAGAGTGGTTTGTTGAATTGGCTAGTTCAAGGAGCTTCATTTCAAATGATTGTGTTACATCCAACTTTAATGTGTGCTAAAAACAAATATTATTTTACTGTTCCTGCAACAAATGCTACTTGTTTACTGATGTAGCCCTTGAAAAACAAATCGCTCTTTGCCCTGTAATTTGGTATGTCACATACTGCAGCATAACTTTCCTGCTATTTTCTTACACTTTTAGTTGCCGGTTTTTGTCTCATTTGCTTTCATCATAATATGTGCCTCCACTACATAGTTGTGCCTACCGAGCTTAATATCTTCAGGACGCTGGCTGATGCCAAGGTCAGAGCTTGTGAGATCATACTGTGTCCTACAATCCATTTTTACTTCCATGCCCAGCTGTCTCCCAAGACCACCAAGTTATTGCATTCCATTAAAGACAACTCATGTGTTACCTTCTTGATATCCTCCATCATGTATGTCAGCATCTTTTATGGTGCTTTTATAATGATGTGCCTTGCAACTTTTATACAGTTATTATTGCATGTAATACACCATAGTAGATTTTGCCTGTTATAAATCAGATCATGTTCATTTAACAAGCTTTGGGTGTCTGCCATTGTTTATTTCAGCTGTAATGCTTAGCTTTTGTTATCTGCCCTGCCAAACAGTGCACAATGCTTGCCATTATGTGGCAGTATGATATTTTACTCAGCTAAGAGCATGTTGCAAAGGCATTGTAGTAATCATAGTAGAATGTTGTATGCTTTGCTTGTATTTGAAGCACTGGATATATTTACACACACACAC
This sequence comes from Eriocheir sinensis, assembly GCF_024679095.1. Classification (NCBI taxonomy): domain Eukaryota; kingdom Metazoa; phylum Arthropoda; class Malacostraca; order Decapoda; family Varunidae; genus Eriocheir; species Eriocheir sinensis. The sequence goes on along the minus strand of NC_066531.1, from coordinate 13,502,104 downwards.
ACTATATATATATATATATATATATATATATATATATATATATATATATATATATATATATATATATATATATATATATATATATATATATATATATATATATATATATATATATATATATATATATATATATATATATATATATATATATATATATATATATATATATATATATATATATATATATATATATATATATATATATATATATATATATATATATACACACTTAGAAAATGCTTTTCACACCTTATATTTTCCTAAAATAACAAATTGATATAGTGTAAATAATATTAATAAAACATAAGAGCAAATATATTTTTCTTTACCCCATTCGTAAATCATTTTACAATAATGAAAATAACAAGTAAAGGCTGGATAGGGTGCTGTGGCAGGTACTTTAAAAATAGTAAAGCTACCCCTAAAAAATGACGTTTTTGGTGAGCTGCAATAGATGGCGCTACTTCCGCACGCCCGAGGAATTACCACATACCACTATCTCTTCGTATATAGTCTCTTTGACTCACACCCTCCCTGCGATCCGGCACGAGAGGAATGACAAATGACAAAATTTACGGAGAAAAAAAAATATTATAATGCAAATTTTACTACATACAAGCACTGACTGATACAGCGTGTGTTGGCGCGCGAGTCAGGCTATGACGCAATAACACGGGCCATTTAAATATGGCTTCCAGGGGTGAGGGACTTTAATTTTACGAAAACAAACCTCACCACATGGCAATTTTGGCTATCTCGGCCATGCTGGGCGAAAAAAAACATTCGTCCGATTTTAAATATATTCGTCAAAAAATACCCTTAGTCGCCCCCCTAAGTTGACTGCTCGGTTGCTCGCCCGTGTCCTGCTATGGGCTGCTACTGGGCGCCCCGTGTCTCCGTCGCTGCTCGCCGGCTGATATCCGTGGCTGTGGCGGAGGCGTCCCTATGTAACAGTCACCGCTCAACTACGTGCTCCTTCCCCTCAGTGACACGCAAGAAAATGGGCGCTGCAGAGCGGACTCAACTTGTAATTTGTTCGTCACTCCGGGGTCACCAATTGTTGGTGGTAACGAGTGTTCTCAAATGCTAATAGGTTCCCGGTTAGAGAAGCTCAATATCCGTCAGGGTTACTCTATTGGACAAAAATACAACAAGTCATTGAGACAAACACAACACAAAGAAAAGGTGTTTGTGTGGGTATGCATTTGTGTGAATGTTGTTTGTGTAGGTTAACATTTAAGTGTTGGTGTATGTGTATAACAATGTGTAACGGTGGCCAACAAAAGGACATAGACGGACAGTCAAAGGTAAACGAGTACAAGAAAAGTTAAACATTGAAGACGCGACAAGACAGACTGGCAGACACATAGTGACGAACAAATTACAAGTTGAGTCCGCTCTGCAGCGCCCATTTTCTTGCGTGTCACTGAGGGGAAGGAGCACGCAGTTGAGCGGTGACTATTACACCTATAACCGCCCGAGTTTGCATCGCTCCTCCCCTCTTAAAGGGCCGCCTTTGTGCAAAGGCCCTGTCCCCTTTTCAGGAGTAAATCTTCACCAACTAACCAAGATATTCTGAACACAGGGCTTCACTGAGACTGTTTTTCTTTATTAGGTTACTTTATTATAATTCATTGGAAATTAAATAGCATCGGTTCTCATGCTTAGCCTACGCAATTGATCCATATCAAAGAAAATGCCTCTTAAAAATAAATATTTATTATTTCATGATTAGCCTACGTAATTGATCCATATAAGAACACAAGAATGTAAGGAGTCTGCAGGAGTCTGGTTTGCCTATAACCACGAGGCAGCCTTCCTTTCCTTTCCTGTTTCATGCTTAGGCTACGTAATTGATTCATATCAAAGAAAATGCTTTCCTCTTTCATGACTAGCCTACGACATTAATCCATATAAAAAAAAATGCTTTCTTGAAAAGCCAATATAATTTTCATCCATATGAAATAAATTGAGCGATAAAAAAATAACTATAAAAAAGCTACTTTCTTTCTGACTGGGAGGGGGGCATTCATCATTCATGTCATTAGAAAGGGAAACAGTCTGCAGTCCACTGTCTCCCATAAGTGGCGGTGAGAGACTGCGGGTCTGCGTCACAGTGCTTCCACATCCAAAATCTTAAATTCCTTTAACCTCTAGTAAAATTTCCTTAGATTTCCTTGACCTCAATCCAACATTTCTTTATATTTTCCCTAACTTTCTTAGGTATAATTTTTTTTATTTCTTTTCATTCAAGCTAAACAGCGGTAGTCACATAAAAGTACTATTTGTTTTCTTTAATTGTTTAATTAATTGTTTAACAATTAATTATTAATTCACAAAATTTCCTAAAAATAATTCATAAAAATAATTAACATCTTGTTTAGTGTAAATAAATAAATCCTACATGCCAACTGAAATAAGTATTCTTTCTCTTTGGTACAATAAGACTATAAAAATATATGTTCCTTTCACATAAATTACACAATTCCCATAGACAGACCACTGCAACACTGAACTCCAGTGTTACAGAGGTCCATGCTATATCCTACATGCCGACTTATAATACACACTCTTCTCTTAGGTGCAATTAATAAGACTCTGAAAATCTATCAGCAATCGCGAATAAGAGCAGCGGAAATTATCTACATGAGGGGTGCCTGTGGTGTGTCAAGGTGGGAGAGAGTACTGAGGTTACGTATGGAAGGTTCGGTATGAGTGAAACCGCAGTGGGAATGGAATGTGGAGTGGTTGAATGGGTGAAGGAAAACACTGAGATGGTACGGACATGTGAGGAGAATGAATGAATGTGACTTTGCAAGGAGGGTATATGAGAGCGCAATTGAGGGGGGAGGAGTTAGGGGAGGCCACCAATGAAGTGGATAAATAGAGTGGAAGAATACTGGAGGGAGAGAACGGGTGGGAGAAGTATGGAATGTGCTAAGAGAGAGCCTGAACAGGGAGACCTGGGGACAACTCTGCCGTGGCCACTTCCTTGGGGGAAGTTCCCGTGAGGGAATGAGGCGTCAGGGATATAGATAGAAATAGACAGATAGATGAAAATCTATATTCTTTGGTATAAATAAATATACTGTATCCTACATGCCAAAAATTAAATTTTCTTCTCTTTGGGCATTGTTGCAATAAACAAAACTACAAATATAAAATATATACTCCTGTCACAAAGGTAACACAACACAACTTTACTCTCTGGCAGAGTCTGACCCTCCCCATCTCTTTCCTTATATGGTATACCAACAGTGATACTCAATTGTAAACATTATTTTTCCTTGAAACCACTTAGGAATAGTTTTCTGATATTTGAACATTCATCATTATCTGCACTGGCTTTCATTTTGCTGTGAAGTCTAAGCATACTAGGTGGTGGATCTATGACTGCAGCCTGATGTTGACCTTTTCTCTGGAAAGCTGTCTTTGCTGTAATTAGACCAAGTAAGCTTTCATTCTTAAGTGATGCTCGATGGTCGTTCTTAATCAGTTTCAGCTGACTAAACAATCTTTCTACAGCTGCATTTGAGTAAGGGAGAGAGAACAATAGTGAAACCATCCTGCTGAGCTGTGGATACTGTGCATTCCCTGCTATATTTTTGGCTTCAAAAACTGATTGCCAAAACACACTGTGATCTAAACTTTTTGACACACTAGAACTCATGGATAGTTGTCTCCATTCAAGGTCTGTTTGCTGCAGGTCAACAACACCCTTCAAGTATGGCAGCCTTTCAAAAATAGGGGACAGTGAAGGAAGAGTTAGATTTTGGGCTACCTCAGGAGATAGGCAATATAAAAAATCAAAATTTCCAATGTTATCAAATCTAGAGAGAATCTGCCCTACACATTCTCTTAGAAAATCTCTGCAGTGGGAATAAAACACTTTTACATGAGGATGATCATATCCAAGTTCTCTGACTATGCTCTGTACAGTACTAGTTGCTGCTAATCCAATATATACCTGGTGATTGGGCAAGTATTGCTCTTTGTTATCTACATCAATTTTTTCAACATCTCTGCTTTTGATATACTCAGTTTTCATGAAATCAGAGCACATACCAGTTACAAGAGTAGTTAGCTCTTTCCTCAATAAATGAAGTAGTGGAAGAGAGCTCTGAAAAAGTGTGTTAAAGGCTGCAAGTCTACCCAGATTGAAGGCCAAAAACTCCAAATATGCTAGAGTAAACTGGTTATTTAAGCTCCTCATAATTGTGTCATGCACATTAGTAGGATCTACAAGACCAATCTGAGTGAAGTAGAGTTTCAGAGCCTCATATTGCTCCAAAAGTCTGTCAACACACATTTTCATTGAAAGCCAGCGTGTGTGTCCTGGCTTCAAAAGTTTGTGTTGCTTAATATTGAAAAAATCTTGGAACTCATGAAAAGCTTTAGTTCTGAGAGATGAGAGACTGAAATGAGAATATACATTCCTGCACAGATCTTCAAGTGACTTGGGTAGTTTTAGTGAAGCATTGGATGCACACAAATGAATTAAATGGCAGGAACACTTAACTGGAAGAATCCAAGGATGATCTTTGATTAACAGCTGTGAAACTGAATGATTCTTCCCAAACATGACATTACAAGTATCTGCACAAAATCCAATTACATTTTCAATTGGGATAGACATTTCATTCAGGCAGCTCTTAATACTGTCATAGATGGTAGTTGCTTTCCCATTAGGTAGTTCAATGAGACTAATGAATACATACACAACTTTAAATTCACTCTCATCAAAATACATTCCCAATAGGGCTAACTGTGATGCAATTGAGAGGTCTGTTGTCTCATCAACTATGAGAGAAAACTTGTGTTTTTGGAGTAACTCAATATTTTCTTTCATGAAGTGAAATCCTAGTACTTGTCTAAGTGTATTAGTGGCTTTCTGTTTCCCCAATGAAACTTTCTTTAGGGTAGGATCTGATGGAAATATACTTCTAAGAAAAGGTATCATTTCTTCACACATAGAAATAGGGAGATTGTTTTCTACTAAAAAGCTACAAATTTTGATTTCCATTTTTGCAGCTGCACTTGAACCTAATAGAGCTAAGGCAGTGGGCTGACAATGAGCAGATTCTCTACTAATTTTCATAGAATTCTGGTGAGATTTACTAGCTTCATGACGTTTAATTGCAGTTTTTGCACATGTAATTTTTGCATTGCACACTTTACAGTATGGTACATCAATTCCATTGATGTTTTTCTTCTGAAGCCATGCATTAAATTGTTGATTACTAAGCCAAGAATTGCAAAACATTTGTTTATATATTTTCTTTTTCTTTAGCTTTGGTCCCTTTTGAGCTGTCTCCTTGTCTGTTTCATATTCACTGCTGCTTCCAGAATTGGAAGCCATCTTTACCAACCCTGGTGGAATAAAAAAGAAAAAAAATCATAATATTTGGGGTAAAACTGTCATAAGTATTTAACATTTTTTTTTCACAGTCTAGTCAACTGCTGGTAGATTAAAGTCCCCCAAGATGACCACTTCTCTGTTTGAACAGAACTCAGTTAGAAAGTTAACCAGGTGATAATTTTCCTGTTGATAGTAAGATGGTGGTCTGTCAACAACAATGATATGTAAACTAAGGGAGGTAAGGTGGATGACATGTGCATTAGGACATATAGCTGGTAAGGAAATAGAGTCAAGACTGTTCTTTATATAGAATGCTACACCATGCTTGCTTGTAGTACCTGTAGTGTCTGTACTGACAATGTTGTAACCTTGTATGGAGAGTGTGGCATCTGTGATTGAGGGAAGCAACCAAGTCTCTGTAACACCAAGTATATCTACATTATGATCAAACAATACGTTAGATATAAGAGAGGGGCACAGCCCCCCCGATAGGATGGGGGGTCGAGGGGGCAAAGCCAATAGGTTTCAGCAGGTTGGTACTAAAATGACGCATTTAAGGTGGAATTTTCTCTCGAAGTGCGGGGTTTTCGCCCATAGATTTTTGTATTTGCTAAATATGGTGTATTTGGCTCTCCCCCACCCTAAAACCCCGCTTTCCCGCCCGGTCCCCAAGTTTGTAGGCTTTAGAAAGGGAAATATGACGAAAATGGTGTGGTGCGCGTAAACTACATATTTACCAATTTCTTTACTGTTTGTAGAATGAAAAAGGGGTAATATGTTACTTTAGCTACGCCAAAAGCTTACCTTTCCTACGGCATTTTTTGCCTTACTGTAGTCTTTCATTATGGTTTTAGATTCTATAAGTGTTCCCGCCAGGTCTCTATCCCAATTACAAGGCAAGATATTGCATTAAATTAAACTAGTTTGGAAGGTTAGGTCAGGTTAGGTTAGGTTAGGTTTGGTTAGGTTAGGTTAGGGTAATTTTTTACTTTAACTACGCCAGCACAAATTCCCTTGTTATCCCTCCCCAAGAGAATTCTTACTTCAGTTAATGCAATAGCTTGCCTTGTAATTGGGATAGAGACCTGGCGGGAACACTTATAGAATCTAAAACCATAATGAAAGACTACAGTAAGACAAAAAATGCCGTAGGAAAGGTAAGCTTTTGGCGTAGCTAAAGTAAAATATTACCGAAAAAGGATTAAATCATCCCCAAATTAAGTCATTTCGAGGGAATTCCCTTCCAATGAAGTAATTTGTCCTGCTGCTAGGTAACAAAGACCATATAGCAACTAGATGTCCCTGGTGGGGTTCGAATCGATGCGCCACAGCCCGCCACCATCGTAGGGGAATGTGACGCCTTAACACGATCGGCCACCAAGGACATTGCACTGTTTGTGGCAGTTGTTTGAAGGCAGAGTAATCTCGGCTACTAGTACCACTACTACGACTGGAGGAACGGCATTCAGTACAAATATAAGCAATAGCGTCACCACCATATTGCTTAATACTGGCTACAAGCTGGTCTGGTAGGCCGAGATACATTGATGTAGAGCAAAACCAGTTGTTACAATTCCTATCACACCCGGTACATCATACATGAATCATCAAGTAGACTCAGACAGGTTGAACAGCACATAACATCATCACCTGAGGTACCGGCACTGGCTATATATTGTTGAAGTATCACTTGATTTCTAATTATTATCGTACTAGTTTATGCATATCCCCTAAAGGAACTCATTGTTATACATCATTGTAGTATGCATAGTATATAACTACATGAAACGCACAAAATAAAAATAAGAAAATATTCTTCTCACCTTTTGATTATGAAGTGTACACATAAATAGTACGGCTTATTGCCACCGCAGCGCTGCCTGCAGTCAGCCAGTCAGCTGATAATGTTTTCTGTTTTTTAATGGTATACTGTGCCAATTGTTCTACATACGCAAATTAGACATTCACACAAACCTCTTGTCCTCACCTTCCTCTGGACGATAGAAAAATATATATAGAATAAAAGTTTTTTTTTTATTATTACTGGAATAATAATGAGAAAAAAATTATATATTTTAATGAAATAAGCCAATTTCCTTAGAATTTCCCTAGATTTAGTCATTTCCTTAACATGATCCTTGTAACATCAAAATTTCCCTAAAATAAGGAAATTTCCTTGAAAGTGGAAGTGGAAGATGAGCGGCGCGTGACACTTGTGCCAGAAGCAGCGTTACCAACGTACAGAACGCCTCCCTTCTGAATTCCTAACAAATTGTTATTTTTTCTCATCTTCTGCTTCTTTTTATGCCTGAACTTTGATGCCACTGTGTTTATAACTATATTTACAATGTAACAAAGAAGAGACAGTGAGTAGGATCCTGAATTCATTGACTCTATAGGCTTCCCATACAAATATCATCATCACTCTTGACAGACGACAAAGTAATGACAAGATCTGCATGACTAAGATGAAAAATGAAACATGAAACGCTATGCTAACTAGGAAAAAAAGATTCGCGGGTGTACATGGCTCAGCAGGTTTATAGGAGTAATGTAAAAATCGTGCTTCCAAGAGGCGTACAGGATGTTACCGGATAAGCCGCCTGAGAGGCGTACCGCAGTTTACGGGTTAGGGGAAGAACAGTGACCGTCTACCACAGCAGAGTGACCGTCTACCACAGCAGAGATAGAACGGCCAGAAAGGAAACTGGAGATAAAGGAACAGAGAGAGGGATAGAATCCGAAAGTGGGCAGTTTAGAAAGCAAAGACTTGTGCCAGACTCTGTCGAAAGCTTTCGATATGTCTAGCGCAACTGAGAAAGTTTCACCGAAACGGCTAAGAGAGGATGACCAAGAGTCAGTTAAGAGAGTAAGAAGATCGCCAGTAGAACGCCCCTTGCGGAACCTATACTGGCAATCAGATAGAAGGTCAGAAGTGGTAAGGTGCTTTTGAATCTTCCGGTTAAAGCCTCGGTCACACATTCACGTATCAAGCCCACGTATGCTCACGTATGTGATTTTTGGCCCATACGTGGCCATACGCGGGGCTTGTTGCCGCGATCAACTGGATACGTGTCAGGGGCCGATGTACGTAAAGCTTGCACGGTCAACATAGGGACGCCATAACATAAGTGCGAGGTAACGCGTATTGAGCCTACGCACTGCGCAAGCATGACGTGACGCTTACCCGAATTGCCACGACAAGAGGCCACACCCCCACAAGTAGTGCGTGGCAGAGCACGTAACAGCCACGTACGTATACCGTACGTGTAACGTGGTGCGTTACGACCCTGCGTCATCCTCACGTTATCCCCACGTACGTCGGTGGGTAAACGTGAGAGGTACGTACATATAAGGGCCGTGCTGCACACCTGTGATTGCAGTTCCCGTCAACATCTACCTGCAGCAAGAAGTACTCCCCTCCTGCTGAATCAACATGGAGAACATTGAATACATCCTTGCCCTTATAACACCAGCAAAAGCCATAACACATAATTAATGGAGGTCACCCTGGAGTATGTGCACGCCATGGTACTGGTGTTAGTTGTGAAGGTCCACCTTGGAAGTGAAAAAACAGAAATAAAAGAGGAGGGCGAGGAGGGTTTGGGCTTAGCCGTACCTGCAAAGAAGAGTGGAGCTAGGCCACTATGACAACCTGATGGAGGAGTTGGCAACCGAAAGTCCAGAACTGTACAGGAATTTTACCCGGATTAACAAGGACCTCTTCAGTGAAACAGCTGAACTTGTCACACCCATTGAGCCAGGCCTGCGTGTGGCTATCACCCAACGTTTCCTCGCCACGGGTGACTCATACAAGAGTCTCCAATACTCATTCCGAGTAGCCCACAACACCATTAGTTACACTGTACCAGAGACCTGCAGGGCTATTGTTACTGTCTACGGAGATGAGGAACTGCAGGTGCCACAAACACCAGAAGCTTGGAAGCAGGTTGCCCGCGGGTTGTTGGAGGTTTGGGTGACCCTGAAGTTAAAGAAGCCCCCTTCCGTGACCTCTTGGTGGTGTCCTTAGGCATAGTTGAAAGCAGTGGCGACAAGGTCTACTGACGAGGGCGCTGGCGGGGGTGAGAGGCGGTGGTTGTGGCTTCCAGGTATATGCTGTTGTTAGTCCGAGAGAGGAACTGAAGCCCGCCCGCCGCACGGCGTATACACACCATGCACAGCGTTGCAACGTCGTCGTGGGTACCCGAGGAGCGGCGCTGGTGCCACGGATGCTCCTGCACCGCGTGAGGACCCACGCATTGCGTTGCGGGAACAGGGGAGCAGCGTGGGACCACGTGTAAGCGTCCCGCAAGCACACCGTTAGCGCCAGGTATGCGCCACGTTGTACGTGTGGAGCCACGTAAAATGGCGGTTGACGTGAGCAGCCACGTATCTTTTGAACATGTCGAAAGAGGCGTGGCTCCCCACGCACGCTCGGGTGGTGCGTAGCGACCCCCCCGTCTCCGCCCCGTATGCCCACGTACGTAAATACGCATTACGGGACATTTACGTAGTACTTACGTAAGCGGTTGCCGACTACCAAATTCTGTTCGTGCGTGGGCGTACGTGGCTTGATACGTGAATGTGTGACCGAGGCATAAGAATTGATTCAAAAGTTTTAGATAGGCAGGAAAGTAAAGCTATAGGGCGGTAGTTTGAGTAATTGGATCGGTCACCCTTCTTAGGCACAGGCTGTATGAAGGCATACTTCCAGCAGGAAGGAAAGGTAGATGTTGACAGGCAGAGGCGAGAGAGTTTGACCTGGCAGGGTGTCAGCACGGAGGCACAGTTTTTAGGTACAATTATTACTAAGTATTACTAAGAGTTTTGAGACTGGTGAGTGCTTTTACCACTCTATCAGCGTAGTTCTTTATGAATTATATATCGTAGCTTTGGTTTTGTACTGCAGGAGACACACGGACGGGTGGGAGAACTGTAACGGGCCCTTGGCTAGCACAGTATTTGACCTTGCTTTCGGCCACCTCTTTTGTTTCTTTTTTAGGAGCAGCGAGTAGCGGGCTTTTTTGTATTATTGTTTTCTTTTTTTGTGTGCCCTTGAGCTGCCTCCTTTGTTGTAAAAAAAAAAAAAAAAAAAAACTGTACACACACACACACACACACACACACACACACACACACACACACACACAGTTGTGACCTCGTTGTCGCGGTGTGTTGTGTGTGAGTAGTCTCAGTCCTACCCAAAGAGACTATACGAAGAGATAGTGGTATGTAGTAATTCCTCGGGTATGCGGAAGTAGCGCCATCTATTGCGTCCCACCAAAAACGTCACTTTTCAGGGGAAGCTTTACTATTTTTGAAGTACCTGCCACAGCACCCTATCCAGCCTTTACTTATTTTTTCATTATTGTAAAATGATTTACTAATCGGGTAAAGAAAAATATATTTGTTTTTATGTTTTATTAGGTATTATCTACACTATATCAAATTGATATTTTAGGAAAAATATAGTGTAGAAAGCATTTGCTAATATATATACATATATATATATATATATATATATATATATATATATATATATATATATATATATATATATATATATATATATATATATATATATGTGTGTGTGTGTGTAGCAAATATATCCAGTGCTTTAAATACAAGCAAAGCATACAACATTCTATGCATGCTAGATTACTATAATGCCTTTGCAACTGTGGTAACCCGGATGTCACACTGGTCCTGTGTCCCAGGGTAATGGGTTCCCTAACACCACAGGCTCAAGGGCCAATGTTACAAAGGTGAGCACCGAGGCCATGCGCTGCCACAGCGTATGCCCCCAACCGTACCTTTACCTTTTGCAAAATGCTCTTAACTGAGTAAAAATATCATACTAACTGTATAAGTGCCAGATAATGGCAAGCATTGCATACTGTTTGACAGGGCAGAGAACAACAGCTTCTAAGCATTACAACTGAAATAAACAATGGGAGACACTCAAAGCTTGTTAACTGAACATGACCCGATTTATAACAGGCAAAACCAACAATGGTGCGTTATATACAATGAAAATGTATAAAAATGTTGCAAGGCGCATCAATATAAGAGCAAAGCATCATAAAACATGCTGAAATACATGATGGGGGACATCAATAAGGTAACACATGAGTTGTCTTAAATGGAATGCAATAACTTGGTGGTCCTGGGAGACAGCCGAGCCTGGAGGTGAAAATGGGATGTAGGACACGGTATGATCTCACAAGCTCTGACCTTGGTTGTTGGGGTTTAGCTCTGACCTTTGTGTGTCCAAGTCATGAAGATATTAGGCTCAGTAGGCACAACTATGCAGCGGAGGCACATATGATAAAAGCAAATGAGACAAAATAAGGCAACTCATAGTGTAAGAAAATAGCAGGAAAGCTATGCTGCAGTATGTGACACACCAAATTACAGGGCAGAGAGTGATTTGTATTTCATAAGCTACATCAGTAAACATGTAGCATTTATTGCAGGAACCACACATTAAAGTTGGATTTAATAAAATATGTGTTTTTAGCACACATTAAAGTTGGATGTAATAAAATCATTTGATATTAAATTCCTTGAACTGGCCAACCAAACAAACCACTCTCTGTCCACCCCCCCCCCCCCCTTCAAAAAAGGGTTTATGAGGCATTAGTCAAGAATAACAACTGCCATTACATTTTGTCAAAATAAAATTCATACCTATGTGATTATGTATATCATATAAAGCAGAAAAAAAATTGCATGCTGTAATACAAACAAGATTACTCCTGGAAGCCACATTAATGATGCCAGACACGTGATGATAGACACTTAGTGTGATGAAATTACATGCTGTATTTCACATTATGAAACCAAGCCAAGTGTCACTGCAGCACATATTAGGTAAGGCAGACACAAAAGCTTGTTACCTGAACAAGATTAAATATAACAGCAAAATCCACAATAAACCATTGCATACTGTTGGGTAGGGAAGAGAACAAATGCTTCCAAGCATTACACCTGAAATAAACAATGGCAGATATTCAAAGCTTGTGAGCTGAACAATATCTGATTTATAACAGGCAAAACCAACAATGGTGCATTACATGCGATAACTGGCAGGAGGTTCCTTGCATTACAATTGGAAAGTGGCAGACACCTAAAGCTTGTTAACCGAACAAGATCCGATTTATAACAGGCAAAACCAACAATGGTGCATTACATGTGATATCTGGCAGGGAAGATAAATGATTCCTTGCATTACAACTGGAAAGTGGCAGACACCCAAAGCTTGTTAATTGAACAAGATCTGATTTATAACAGGCAAGCCCAACAATGGTGCATTTCTTGCAATATTTGGCAAAGTATATGGAAAAAAATTATTGGCGTAACAAGAGTAATACTAAATAATGGCAAATCCCACGAAGTTTCTCTTCTTTTGACAAAGCCTGTGCTCTTTGCTGCAGGGCTGTCAGAGTCTGTTTGCTCCAGCCAACATTTACTGAAATACCCCTGAGTCATGGGTGAAGTGTTGAAACTGAAGGCAAGTGAAATACTGTGCTTAGAAATCTATTAGCATTTGGACTTTAATAGTATAAGGCCAGAGCAAACCTCCTCTCTTGTAACCCATATCTTCTACTAGGCTTAGATCTTGGCATCTTGCAGCATGTTGAACCTGACCTCAGAAAAAATCCATCCCTACTGGATCAAAAAAACTGCTGGCTCTGGGCAAAAACTGCCCAGGAGTTGTAACAGCCTGGGCTTTGAGCTGCCTTGCCTCCCGGCGCAGACGGCAGACTGTTGTGTGCAGCAATTTTCACTTTTCATGTCTGAAAATACATGAAAAAATATTTAATCACAATTAATCACAATTCTAAAAAATAAAATATGTTCATGTAATTGCATTATTTTCAGTGCTATAAGGACAGTGAATCTAAGCATTGACATTATGTCTGCACGCCAGCTTCGATGGAAGCCTTCACTTAGATTGCCTGACAAGAGTAATATTTTCAGGAGATGGGGGAGAGGATACAACTGGAGACTCTTGACAGATATAATGTCAAGATCTACAAGCACCCATTTACCATATATATCTTTGATGTTCAGTCCATACTAAAACATTTGTCAATGTGTTGCCACACTAAAAATCTAAAAATTCCCTGTTTCTGCAATGTTAGTCGTACCTAAGCCCTGCTAAACCATCCAAGTGAATCAAGAATGAGTTCCGGGCAGCAGCATGAGCCAATACTAAATGGCACCGCTATAAAAAAAAAAAAAATGCCTGCATCATGACGGGCCTGGGCCGACCGCCAGGCCCCTGAAGAAAACCTACCGGCGCTATAGGCTACATAAGAATGGACAAAGGTTTGTTAGTGGCACTTCAAGGTTATGCTACCTCTTCAAAGATTGGCCAGTCATGGTTGAAAGTGGAACAGGTTAAACAAGAAACATGCAGGTGTCTGTGGACACTACTGTTACTATCAATTTTGCCTATGGCAAAATTTGAACCTATGCTATGAAAAACATAAGACCCATATGCTGATCACTCGACTAATCGTAACGGTACTACAGCCATAGAAACATAATAGTTTAAATATATCGTTCAAAATGTCAACCTTTTTACATACCTTTTTTTTTTTAAGATATGAAGCCTACTGGTGTAACAGTTAAATATTGAACTCAATTTGTATGCAGAGATGTGAAGTATGTTATTAAGCTGTAATGTTTCCAACACATTAGTTGTGATTAAAGCAACACGGAATAGTAACTAAAGAGGATAAATTATCACTGAGAACAAGAGGTTCCTTACTATATTGTGGTGAGCTTGATGGCCGAGTCGAGTTTCCTACAACCCCATCAAGTTCACACCCTGTAGAGAGGCATTTTTTTAATCAAAGTGAACAATGGATGCAAATGGTCACTAAAACTAGTTATTATACTTGGTGTCACAAAGTCGGGCAAAGAATTTAGGGAAGGACTCCCGGACTTGTCGTCACTGATGAGGTAAATGATCTCGTGCACTCATTGGGCTATAATATATACATTGTTATAATGTGTATTATTGTCTTGTTACTATATATTACCTACTGATAATGGAAATACATGTCAGGATTAATCATCAAATACAAGGAAAATAGAATCATGTATGGAAATTGTGAACTTTTAAGTTCATGTAACAAACAAGGCTTATTATACACAAAAAGGTTGGATACTTCAGATGTAAAAGATTTTTGGATATAACATCACCCCCTTCCTCCATATTGGTTCTTAGTGTAACGATTTATCTTTCAATTACTCGCAGATAATGTTTGGGTAGAGGCGCGCATGGCCACCGTGGGAAGCCGGGACCTCCTGGGCAGTACGCTGTCCTGCCACGCCCACATGCCCTCCCAGGCCCTCACCACGGAGTTCCAGACAACCTCCGTCATCGTCAACGTCACGTGTGTTTTTTTTTTCCTAAACTCTCCCCCCCCCCCCCCCCCCACACACACACATGCGCGTCCTCAAATACCCATTAGTGATGGCTCTAAAGTGTGAACGTATAGTGTGAACGTATCTCTTTCCTTCGTTTAATAGCAACCGATTAACTTCTTGTTCTGGGAGTTCGCCGTTAGCCTAAATTTGCCACCATGATATACTTCATAAAAAGATCTGCTGTTCTGCTCTCAAAGCATATCTCACTGACTATGTATGTTTGTGTGTGTGTGTGTAAGAGAGAGAGAGAGAGAGAGAGAGAGAGAGAGAGAGAGAGAGAGAGACATTTAATTATGGACTGTACACGGGCTAGACACGCTATCGCCAGCCTCCTCGTGTTGAGCTTGGACCAACATATTTCCGAATCTTGGGTACGGCTGGGACCCCTCCTCAACCACACGCACTTGGGAGAGGGACACAACCCTTGTCTAATATACGTTACCCATTTACTGCTAGGTGGGCAGAAGACAGTTCAAGCGGTTCCACTCCACCCGATAACCAAATGCGGGACCTCTCCGTTATGTGGTGAGAGTGGCAACCAGTTCCATATGGATGCTCTCTCTCTCTCTCTCTCTCTCTCTCTCTCTCTCTCTCTCTCTCTCTCTCTCTCTCAACTTAAATCTCAACTCATAATGCACACACACACACACACACACACACACACACACACACACACACACACACAAGAACACAAGAACGCAGGAGTCTACAAGAGGCCGGTAGGCCTGTACGAGGCAGCTCCTTTGACCCTAAGCTCCCGTGTATCTAACCCCACCTAATATCGCTGTCCATGAATTTACCTAGTCTATTTTTGAATGTGACAATTATATTAGCACTCACCACGTGACTGCTAAGCCTATTCCACTCATCCACCACCCTGTTTGTAAACCAATTTTTGCCCGTGTCCCTGTTGAATCTGAATTTATCCAGTTCAAACCCATTACTTCGTGTCCTACCCGGTTCTCTTACCAACAAAACCTTATGAATGTCTCCCTTAATAAAGCCCTTCATCCTTTTATAAACCTCGATCATGTCTCCACGCACCCTTCGCCTTTCTAGAGAATTCAAGTTTAACTGTTTGAGTCTTTCCTCGTATGGCAAATTTCTCAACCCCTGAATCGTCTTAGTCATCCTCCTCTGCACCGATTCTAACATTTTGATATCCATTCTATAGTAAGGTGACCAGAACTGAACCGCATAGTCAAGATGAGGTCTAACTAATGCTAAATATAGTTTGAGGAAGACTTCGGGGCTTCTGTTGCTTACGCTCCTTGAAATATATCCCAGTACCCTATTAGCTCGATTTCTAGCTTGAATGCATTGTGCCCTTGGACGAAGATCAGAGCTCACTAAGACCCCTAAATCCCTCTCGCACCCAGACCTGCTTATGAGAGTGTCATTTAAGCAATAGTTATGTGAGGGTTGTTCCTACCTACAATCAGAATACTGCACTTCCCTACATTGAACTCCATCTGCCATTTATCCGCCCAGTCATACAATCTATTGAGTTCACCCTGGAGAATACTAGCGTCCTGATCCGACTCAATTACTCTACCAATCTTGCTATCATCTGCAAATTTACTAACATCACTACTAATTCCTGTATCTAAGTCATTGATATAAATAATAAACAAAAGTGGACCTAATACCTAACCCTGTGGGACCCCACTCGTAACACATCCCCAGTCAGATCTTTTACCATTGATTTGCACTCTTTGCTTCCTATTGCTAAGCCACGCCTTGACCCAGTTCAAAACTTTACCCTCTACTCCGTGAGCCTGTAATTTAAGCAACAGTCGTTGGTGAGGAACTTTGTCAAACGCTTTACTAAAATCAAGATAGATTACATCATAATTTTCATCTCTGTCAACCGCCTCAAATACTTTATTGTAGAAGGACAAGAGATTGGTGAGGCATGACCTACCTTTTGTGAACCCATGCTGCGAGTCGTGAATTAAGCTATGTTTCTCTAAATGCTCCCGAATGTTCCTGGCTATTATGGACTCCAGCATCTTGCCTATAACCGATGTTAAGCTAATTGGGCGATAGTTTGAAGCAACTGACCTGTCCCCCTTTTTAAAAATCGGCGTCACCTTAGCTACTTTCCATAGGCTCGGCACATAGCCAGTATTTACCGACATCTTAAAGATGTCGGTTAGTGGGTCATTGAGTACATCACCTAATTCCTTTAATACCCTCGGAAATATCCCGTCAGGACCTGGCGACTTGTTCTTCTTAAGCTTATCTATCTCATCCTGAACTACTTGCCTGGTAATGATTATATCCCTCAATTTATCGCCATCCCCGCCCTCGTACACCTGAACTCTTTCCGGTATAGTCATTCGATCCTCCTGTGTGAATACTGAAAGGAAGTAGTCGCTCAATAATGTGCTCATATTTTCGTAATTTTCTACTAGCTCCCCTGTGTTTGTTTTCAGCGGTCCAATTTTCTCCCGTGTTTTTGTTCTCTACATCAGAAAGAAGCCCTTAGGATTACTTTTCGCCTCATTTGCTACTTTGATCTCATAGTTCCTTTTTGCTATCCTGGTGTTTTTCTTCACTAATCTAGATAGTTCGACGTACCGGCCCCTGAGACACACACACACAAACACACACACACACATGATGTTCATACCTGTGAGTGGGTTTTCAGCAAAAATCCTCGTTGACGAGCAGCACACAACGCTGACAGCCGAGTGAAGTAATAACGTACAAGATAATTTACTGGATCTGCACAATAAATATCTTCAGCTATCTATCTATCCCCATAGAGGGGAGGGGAGGCGGTGGCTGAGTGGTTAGCGTGACGGCTCCGCGTTCAGAAGCTCTAGGAGGGACGAGGGTTCGAATCCTGGCCGCCGCACAGCTGAGGTTTTTCAGTCACCGCCGAGTGGCCTAAGACTACCCACATGCTGGCCTGAAGACTACCCTTGAACCTGGGCTCTAGATAACCTCTCCAAACAGAGGCTCAAAGATGAGTTCCGGGGGGCAGCATGAGCCAACACAAGATGGCGCCACTATAATAAACACTCGCCTGCGCCAGAACGGGCTGGGCCGACCATCAGGCCCCACCGGAAAGAAGCCTTGGGCCGACCATCAGGCCCCACCGGGAAGAAGCCTACCGGCGCAATAGGCTGCGACGTAAAAAA
Organism: Eriocheir sinensis; assembly: GCF_024679095.1. Classification (NCBI taxonomy): domain Eukaryota; kingdom Metazoa; phylum Arthropoda; class Malacostraca; order Decapoda; family Varunidae; genus Eriocheir; species Eriocheir sinensis. Next base: position 13,484,152 of record NC_066531.1, on the reverse strand, counting down.
AAAAAAAAAATTAATAAATACATTTTTTTCTATCAGTGTGCAGGTTTACATTTGCAATTTTCAACCTATCTATGGATTTAGTTACCTATTTGACTTGTCCATCAACCCATCGACAAATTTGTCTAGCTATCTTCCTATCTATTGTTTTACAGTACCGCCATTAACAGTGAGGATCCTGAGCTCCGGCGCGTCAGTCTCGGCGGGAACGGAACTGCGACTGACCTGCCGTGCCGCGGGTTCCCACCCGCTAGCCCAGCTCATCTGGTGGGAAGGTCACCAGCGACTATCACCGGTGTCCTACGTAGTGAGTTTGACAGGAAAAATATAGCGGGGGGAAGGGTGAGACAGGGAAGAATAAACAAATGTGTAAGAAGGAGGAAGGGAAGGAGGAAGTGAATGAAGAAGAGGAAGATGAAAATTAATTTGTATGAAATGGCGAATGATTACGCCATGAATATTAAAAGATAGATAAACAATGAGGAGGAAGGGAAAAGGCAGGAGAAAAAAGTTGTCGAGTAGAAGAGAGCATGCGTAAGGTATAGGAAAAGAAGACTTTGTGAAGTAGCATGGAAAAAAAACTTTAATATTTAGTAACGGCAAAACACAAATTCAAACATCATAGACTGAATAGAAAAAGTAAAGTAGACGTGGTAATGGAACGGAAAAAAAGACATAAGAGATGAAAGTATGAAAGATGAACGGAAGGGCATGAGGAGCCTAACGTAAGAACCACGAAATGGAGAGTAGAGTCCCGCCGAATGCTGAGTGCGCGCGGCTTTGTAAACTTCGGCAACGGCAAAAGGTTATGTGTGAAAAATTTCTGAATAAGCGAGTAGCGCGGAGGGGAAAGGCTGAAGAGAGGTAAATCCGAGAGGCTATAGAAACATGAGAGGAAGAAAGACAAAGGCAGGGGAAAATTTAAGAATATGTAAGAAAGGTATCAGCAGTTGCTCCTAATACTATTTTTGTTCTCCTTTTTACAAACATCTTCTGTTGACAGCGTCTAAGACATGCAGTGTGAGAAAGAGTGGGAGAGGAGAGTAAGTGAAAATGCGGAATATAATTAAAATAAACAGCTATGACATACGTACACTACTTGTTCCATTTTTTTTTTTGCCATTTCCAACTTATGAAGAAAGTACTGATTAACCATTTGACAGCATAAATATCGTTTCAGATTACTACGCAGTAATTTAACTGCTTTCTGAAGTATTTATTACAAATTCATAAACTGTATTCATTGAATTTAAAAAGTCTATGTAAATGACCTCTAGAAATTACACTGGTAGACTGATCAGAAATGAGTTTCACAGCAAGACTGTCATCATAATGCCACCAGCTTCTTAATACCAATAAGAAAAACTTAGTTATAGGCATTAAACTCTACGGATACAGCAAGCCATTTTTACCTTTTTCGACAGCTTCCGTGATGGACAATGGGGACCTCAAAAATATTCTTCACTCATTAGATATTTATTTTGTATCACTGTATAAGTCATACGTTAGGAATACGGGTAATAGTCTTGCTAGTCATCCTCCGTGTTAAAATGAGTTCCTGGTTCACTCCCTGACAGCCACTCATCCTACCCACTCCCTTGAAATACACCTGGGCCCGTATCCTCGACAACTTGGTATTAACTTTTGACTTTGGTATTAACTTCACTCTCAAAGTGTATCCTCAACAACTATTAGCCTAATACCTACTCTTAACTTTGGTATTAACTTGAGAGTGCTGGCGAGGACTTCTAAACACTTAATAGTAAAGTTAATAGTGAAACCCAGACCCAGACCCATATCAACATGGCCCCCGGACTTCCTCGTCCAGCCCGCCTCCGCAATTTAGAGTTTGATAGGGCGCTTTGGAACTGTATAACGATGGTGAACTTGTCAAGACATACATATAAGACCGTGCAGGAATGGAGTATGTGACTGATTTGGTGAGAAGAGGGCTACAAGATCCAGTTCAAAGGGAGCATTCCCTCACCCCGGGGTTGAAGGTGATTTTGACTTAAAGGTACTTGGCTACAGGAAAAATGCTGCAGTGTTCAAGTGATGAGTTTGGGGGTAAGCCAGAGTAGTGTAAGCAGGGTGATTGTGGAAACTCTGGCCGCCCTCAGTGACCCGTAGGTAGTCGGGAGGTTTATCCAGTCTACCCTTGATAGGGTGGAGATCCGTGTAAAGCAAGCAGAATTCTACCAACTTGCCGGTGTTGTGGGAGTGATAGACTGCACCCATGTGAAAATAATGGCACCAAAGGAAAACGATGTAGTTTATGTCAACAGAAAAAAAAAATAAACATAGCTTGAACATACAATTAGTGTTTGATGCCTTTGTTGTTGATTAAAATGTGAAATATTCGAGTTAAGGACAACAAAACATGGGAAAAAAAACTTTTATTTGTAGCAGAAAGGTACACACATGCAAATGAAAAAGATGACATTAAAATTGCATTAAAATGTCATTTAGAATATGATTTATAATTATTGCTGCCGGTTATTCATATTGAGATAATGGTGGTAAGAAAGCTTGTTAGAGACGTCTGCCAGTGTGAGGGAGGAGGAACGAAAGGTCGAGGTGACCACATCGCGAACATCATGACTTATGAGTGAAGTAAAAAGAGGTTACTTGGTTTCTGTTTACAAAGTTCCAAGTGGAAAAACAACTTTATTGTGAATTCAGTGTATACTTTTCTGGAGTATTGTGTTTACTGAGTGAATTGGTGACCAATCTGTTGCTATTTGTGTCTTGCTTGAAGATATTCATCATTGAATTCAAAGCTATGGTATTAATGTGCAATAGTCATCATAACAAAATACGTAGTAATTAATTATATATGTCAACCTATTTATTTTCATGAGATCATGGTATGACCACTGAAAAACATAGCTTTTTATCTTGGCTCCATTAAAAATTCAGTATATAATTACTCTATTAGTGGAATCTAGTTTTCAGCATCTTTTATTATTATGCCAATATTCTAAGCACTCAGCTTGCAAACATGCTTAGGTTTATGTTGTCAGTTTGGGTCGGACTTATGTGAACACTTTACCAAGTGACCTAAGATTACTCAATGCTCGCTAAGCTATGGTATTAACGTGCAATGGTCATCATACCAAAATACGTAGTAATTTTAGGAGCAGCGAGTAGCGGGCTTTTTTTTTATTAATGTTTACTTTTTTGTGCCCTTGAGCTGTCTCCTTTGCTGTAAAAAAAAAAAAAAAAAAATTATATATGTCAACCTAATTATTTTCATGAGATCATGGTATGACCGCTGAAAACATAGTTTTTTTTTTATCTTAGCTCCATTACAAATTCAGTATATAATTATTCATATATTCAATAAAGTAGTGGAATCCAGTTTTCAGCATCTTTTATTACTATGCCAATATTCTAAACACTCAGCTTGCAAACACGCTTAGGTTTATGTTGTCAGCTTGGGTCGGACTTACGTGAACACTTTACCAAGTGACCTAAGATTACTCAATGCTACCATATAGGTATACTACATCTTTGATTGTGAGTTCATCAGAGAGCACTGGAGAGCAGCAGGAGTCTAATTAGGTGCTAATGAATATCCTGCCTGCATCACAGACTACATAAAATGCAAATATGATCAGTGCCTAAAGGTGTTATAAGCTAATGATGGTAAATATATATATATATATATATATATATATATATATATATATATATATATATATATATATATATATATATATATATATATATATATATATATATATAGGGCAGCAGTATAATTTTTTGATGCTGGGGCTGAATATTACTGCCTCAAGGCTATGATTTTGTCACTTTTTTATTTTTTTATTACTGAGGAGGTTAGGGTGGAAGTGGTGAAAACTAATTTGTGCTGTTTTTCGACAGAAATGATTAGCAAATTCATTCAAAGCACAAATTTATATATATATATATATATATATATATATATATATATATATATATATATATATATATATATATATATATATATAAAACTGTCTGCCCTAATGTCCCTCCCACTTTTGAAGGCCAAATGACGCCCCTGATTGTAACAACGCATCTTGTAACACCCATGACTGGGTGCCGGTGCAAATCTCCTCATTTAACACCGATAAATTAATCTAGGCTCTAGGGAACTCGGAAAAATCCAAGTTAGAGAGAGCTGGCTGTGGAGATTGTACCATTGACCTTCGAAATACAAAGACATGTCTGTCAGTCTATCCACTAAAGGTAAAGGTTAAGTTGGGGCATACGCTATAGCAGCGCTTGGCCTCGGTTCTCATCTCCGTAACATTGGGCCTTTAGGCTGTGGTGAGAGGGAGCCCATTACCCCGGGACACAGGGCCAGTGTGACATCCGGGCTAACACAGTTTCCCAGGTAGTCACTTATCGACCAGCCGAGAGGGAGGATGATTAGCTGGGTGAGCTGCACGCCGACTGCCCAGGCCGGGATTCGAACCCGGGCCCGCGTAGAAGTCAGGCATGCTGACCACTAGACCACGGAGGCGTATTGGAGCCCAATCTCAAGTGAACCCACTCACAATGGCACACAATTTTTTTCCGGTAAATTTTGTGCTTTGAATGAATTTGCTAATCATTTCTGTCGAAAAACAGCACAAATTATTTTTCACCCCTTCCACCCTAACCTCCTCAGTAATAAAAAAAAATAAAAAAGTGACAAAATCATAGCCTTGAGGCAGTAATATTCAGCCCCAGCATCAAAAAATTATACTGCTGCCCTATGAAAGGCATCTCTTAACTCCGATGAAGTAGGTGGTGACTGGTGGAGCAGCTTCATTGTCATCCCTTGCAGTGGCTGGTGTCATTGGGCCAGCAGATGATGAAACAGTGGCTGGTGTCATAGGGCCAGCAGATGATGAAACAGTGGCTGGTGTCATAGGGCCAACAGATATTGAAGCAGTGGCTGTTGCCGGAGCAGCTAATGGTATATTTTCCACAAGTAATGAACAATGTGCTGGGATGGTCTCTAGCAATACTGAAAAAGTGTGTATCTACAAAGAATATGAATTTAAGGGTAATTAATAAATTGTTTTAATAAGAATATAAAAGTTTTTGCCAAAAACATACAGGCCAGTCAATATTTCACTGCTGCTTGACTGTTGCTGCTGTCCTATCCCTAGCACATCATGTTAATGCTGAATGGCTCTGGTACCCCTTCAAATACATGAAACGAGCAGCCTATGATGTCATACACCAGTTTATCTACCACAGTTAATGTCATAGTTATATAGGCAGGCGCCTGCGTATCTGTGGTGCCACATGTGTGGGGCACTCAGGTGCTGGGGGAAATGTCATTTTTATGAAGGGGCAGGGGTAAACAAGTGTATGCTGTGAGGCCTTGGTGTGGAAGTTCCCTGCCTGAACTGTGCAGCTAATCCCCCATACAGTGAGGGCCTTTTTTACTCCCTCAGGGGCTGTGCAGCTGAGAGAGTGGTGTACATGAGTGTGAGTGTGTGAGTAAGAGTGTGCCTGTCTTGGCTAAAACCCTTCACTGGGGGAAGACAACCAAGGTATTTAGATAGATTGATAGTCATTGACAGATGAATATTAAAAAAATTTCTATATCAAATATGCAGTTCACTGCTATGAACTTATTAACTTTAAGCTGAAATAAAGGCATTGTGGCCAGTATAGCTGCATTCTGTGAGCACATAAAAAACTAACTAATATATGTTTTACATTTAAAGACATAACAACTAAAAAAAATTACCAGTCTGCCGCTGCTCATTCTTGAACTTGGCAATGCAAGGCTTTGATTTTTGTTGTACGTTGTACCAACGCCTCTCACAGTCATCCTGTGTACGGGGTCCACTCCCAGGGAAGGCACTGTCAGGGTATAAATGTGAAGCAAGTTTCTTAATCGTTTCACTATGGCATGCTTTTTATTTCCCATACCTTCTCCAATAACATTTAATACATGCTGTGATGGAAAGCTTAATCAGCACCAATATTTTATTTACATGCATCATAAGACATTAACTTTTTAGTTGTTATGAACATGGCCATAAATACTACTTTTCATTACCTACTTTTCTAAAATGCTTTTCTCTAAGTAGGGGGATATTACACAATACAGCTATACAAAAAAAATTCAAAGCAATAATCTTAATTCCATTCTTTTGAGTACTTCTAACCTAACATTATATCACCAGAAACTGTTTGACCAATGCTATCAAAATAATATTTTAATCTTACTTTACCATTCTCATCAAATCTACCTATTCCGATATAGTCTTAACATAAAATATTTGTAAAAGTGTTGAGAGCCTGGCATGCCCAACCCACCCGCCCCCCAAAAAAAATCTAAATAAGGAATAAATAAAATAACACGTAAATATGACTTGACTCTCTTATACTAACCCCCTTTCCACCCTAACAAACTTGGGGACCTACCATGTTAGGTTAGGACGTGTTTGGTAGGACATGTTTAGCAGGAGTTGGTTTAGTTATGTTAGATTGTTGAGGGAGTGGGGGTTGCAGCAGAAATGGTCATGATGATGCTATTTACATGGAGCAGTAGGAAAAAGTATGTCCTGTTTGGAAACTCTGTGGTTGTGTTTGTATACAAAAATACCCATTTGACGAGGTTAAGTTAGTTTGCAAGTTACTTGAATCATGGATATGTGAATATGTAACAAAAAAATAAAAGCGTTAACCTTAATTTCATTATCTTGAGTACATTCCAATCTAACATTATATCACCATAATCTGTTTGCCCAATGCTATAAATATACTATTTTAATCTTACTTTACCATTCTCACGAAACCTACCTATTCCCATATAGTCTTGACAAAGTACTTGTAAAAGTGTCCATAGTCTGGCATGCCTAGCATCCCCCCCCCAATAAAAATAAATAATAAACAAATAAAAATAAATAAAGAATAAAAAAAGGGCAAATATGCCTTAAGTATCTATACCAACCCCCTCTTCCCCACCAACAAACTTGGCATGTTAAGTTAGGATGTGTTCGGTAGGACGGGGCAGGTTTGGCACTTGGGGACCTACCATGTTAGGTTAGGATGTGTCAGGTAGGACAGGTTTAGTAGGAGTTGGTTTAGTTATGTTAGATTGTTGAGGGAGTGGGGGTTGCAGCAGAAATGGTCATGATGATGCTATTCACGTGAAGCAGTAGGAAAAAGTATGTTCTGTTTGGAAACTCTGTGGTTGTGTTTGTATACAAAAATACCCATTTGACGAGGTTAGGTTTTTTTGCAAGTTACTTGAATCATGAATATGTGAATATGTAACCAAAAAATAAAAAAATAAAAGCGTTAACCTTAATTTCATTATCTTGAGCACATTCCAATCTAACATTATATCACCATAATCTGTTTGACCAATGCTATAAATATACTGTTTTAATCTTACTTTACCATTCTCACAAAACCTACCCATTCTCATATAGTCTTGACATAAAGTACTTGTAAAAGTGTCCATAGTCTGGCATGCCTAGCATCTCCCCCCCCCCCAAAAAAAAAAAAATAAATAAATAAATAAATAAAGAATGAAAACAGGGCAAATATGCCTTAACTATCTATACCAACCCCCTCTTCCCCCCCAACAAACTTGGCATGTTAAGTTAGGATGTGTTCGGTAGGACAGGGCAGGTTTGGCATGGTTAGGTTTAGTTATGTTAGGTTGTTGAGGGAGAGGGGGTTGTGGCAGAAATGGTCATAATGAAACTATTCAGATACAGAATGAAAAGGTATGTTCTGTTTGGAAGGTCAGTGGTTGTGTTATTATCCAAAAAAAATACCCAATTGATTAGGTTAGGTTAGTTTGTAAGCTGGTTGAACCATGAATATGTGATTACCAACCTTGTTACAGCTTCTGCCACTTCAGTCCATGCTCTCTTCTTATCCTCAAGGGTGATACTCTTCCCATAACACCCTCTGATTATACGTATTTTTTCTTGAATGTGATGTAAGAAGACCGTTTCATCTGGCGACCAATTAAACTTACTCCTTTTCTGCGCTGGTTCTCCGGCCCGTAGATCATTGGGGGCAGATGACGTGGTTATGGTGCGGTAATTTCAGCAGAGCAAGTCGTGACGCAGGAGGAGATAAGGGTATTGACGAGTGACGGAGTAAAACAGCCTTTGAGGCTGCTTCTATCTACAAAACTCAGTATTTTCTTGTGTTTGCCATTTATTATGTTTATGTTGTACATTTATACATATTTTCTTTATTTTTCTTTTGAAATATATACTTAATTCATGTCGGATGTTTACGTTTTGCACGGAGGCGTCCTTAGCAACGAGCCCGCCATAAAGAAGAAGAAGAATATAATAGTAGCCAAGATTTGCTAATACTTACACTCAAAGTTGACGAGGATAGCTTTTACTCTTAATAATTTGAAACTATTAACTTTGATAGTAACTTTAAGAGTAAAAGTTAATAGCTCTCGAGGATACGGACCTGACCTCCGTCACATTTTTTCAGTTATGTTTTTATTGGTAACAAAACCAGCACACATTTAAGCCACGTGATGAACAAAGAATGATATAGATGAGGTACATAAGTAAGTGCCTCTTTTGAGAAACCGTGAAAACACGCGTGTATGGCGTAGCACTCAGCCCAGCATACAGAGGCTTATGTGCCCAAGTCCTGGCGCGCTCCTCTCTGAAGGAGGATGCAACGTGTTCCTATGAATTATTCAAATATTTACTTATATCGCATGTTTCTTTAACCTGGCTATATCATCGTGTTCTGGTGACCTCTCTATGGGGAAAAGTGGATTATTTCAAGAATAGATAAACTTCTAAATGGCAAAGATATGCAATAAGTTAGGTAGGCGGTGGCTGAGTGGTAGCGTGCTGGGCCCACATTCAGCACGTGATGGACGACGCGAGTTCGAATCCCCACGCTACCATCTCGGATTTTTCAGTCACCGCCGAGTGGCTAAAAACTACCCACATGCTGTCCTGAAGACCACCCATCAACCATCTAGAAGAAACCGTCCAAGTGAATCAAGAAGGAGTTCCGGGGGGCAGCATGAGCCAAGAGAAGATGGCGCCACTATAAACACTTGCCTGCGCCATGACGGGCTGGGGCCGAATACCATCCAGGACCCTCAAGCAAGCCTACCGGCGCTATAGGTTCAGACGTCAAAAAAAAATAATATGTACCAGACAAGCAAATTTCCTTTTCCTTTTTCCTATTTCATTATTTCACACACACACACACACACACACACACACACACACACACACACACACACACACACACACACACACACACAGATGTTTTGTTCTCCTTGCCGTCCTCTCCCCCAGGTGGAGGCGGGAGGCAACGTCACCAGCGCAATGCTGAAGCTGCTGGTGAGGCGGGAACACAATGGGGCGACGCTCACCTGCACCGCTTCCAACCCCGCCCTGCCCGGGGAACGCCACCTGTCAGACTCCATCAAGCTGAGCGTCTACTGTGAGTAAAAGGGAAGCTGTGCGAGGGGGAGGGAGAGAGGTTACGCCTTTTATGTCAGAGTGCAGGTCGAAGGAGATGATGTGGGATTGTTGCGCCTGTATATGCTGTGATAGGAGAGGGGTGTGTTAAGATTAGAAAGGACAAGGTGGTAAGACAGTTATGGAGTGGTTAGGCTGATTATCTTGTGTCCAGTCTGTTTCTTTTATTTCAAGGGGGATTTTGCTGTGTTGTACATATCCGTGATGTTATATACAAAGAATATGTGTAGGGAATAGTCTGATTGAGGTGAGGAATAAGTGTCAGTGTGTTGTTGTAAAGGTGATGAAGAGAAGCCGTTTAGTGAAGGGAACGAAATAAGGTGAAAAAGGGAGACTGTTTTTCTCTTGAGGTGGAGGTGCTGTGCTATACATGTTTGTTGCTTATAGAGTTAAGAAAGGAATATTTGAGAGGGAGGGAATACAGGTGTCAACATTGAAGGTAAGAAATGAAGCTTAAGTTAGGGGAGAGAGAGAGAGAGAGAGAGAGAGAGAGAGAGAGAGAGAGAGAGAGAGAGAGAGAGAGAGAGAGAGAGAGAGAGGAATGCTGTGTAAATGGAGGAAGCAAAGCTATCACACTGTCGTATAAAAAGGAGCGGATGTAATGTTGGTATACGTCTGCGATGCTGGTGTAGAAACAAGCTGTGTGCAAGAGAAGGAGGGACAAAGGTGTGTCTTTTATAAGTCGAACGGTAAAGATTTCAGTCCTTCTTGTTGCCAGGGGAAGGAGAGGTGTGTAAGGAAAGAAAAAGATGTGTCGCTCATTTTCGTCTCTGCAATATTGGTTTAAGGGTGAAGGAAGTATGTGACGGGATGAGTCGATAGGCTGCCAGGTTACTTTGATGTTAGAGGGAAGAAGGAATTGGAGGTGTGTGTAAGAGCAGGAGAGGTACCAAGGCATTCGTGTGTTACGATGGTGAGTTGTTCAGTGTTTGTCAGTGTGTGGAAGTGATAATCTGTGAGTGTGGGCGTGCTGTATAGTTGTAAGTTTATATTGCCTATCGCTAAGTCTATATACCAAGTCAAGTCATACGCAGGTTTGTGGGAGGAGACACGGCCGAGGCGTGGTTTATGCGTGACACTGCTTGGAGCCAAACTAGAGAAGTAGAAACAGGATTTAGATAAAACGAGGAAAGGCGGTCTAATTTAATCAATCACTTCAACATGCTCTCCTCGCCATTTGTAGTCAATGAAATTACAGTCACGCAATGGCACAATAAAAGACATTTTTCGTCAGTGGTTTGCCTGAACGCGCTGTGAAAGAAGGCGAGAATGCACATCGAGAATGCACATACGGCCCCAACTTTAGTCACCCCTGAACTGGCTGAAGTGACGTCATCCCGCTGTTCCACATCAAATCCGCCTCCTGCGCGTATCGGTCGCTGTTTTGAAGCAGAGTGACTTGACTTGGTATATATAGACTTAGGCCTGTCGTATTTATAGAAATAATGTACGAAAGAATATTAGGGTGAGGAAAGGGCTCTGTGAGGGAAGGGAATACATGCAACAGAGTGTTTTCAGGGAAGGTGTGTTGTCTTGTAAATCTTTGTTGTTGTCAGGGTTAGGAATAGAGGCTGTGTGAGAGGGAGGAAGGAAGGAAAGTTTGAAGGTATGTCTTTGTTAGTGGGAACATATTGGTCTTTTTTTTATTTTGGCTAAGGAAACAGTTCAAGGGCGTAAATTAAAAAAAATAAAAAGGACCGCTACTCACTGTTCCTGAATGGAGATCAAAGGAGTGTCCAAAAAGAGAGGTCATTTTCGGGAGGAGAGGTGTCCTGATACCCTCCTCTTGAAAGAGTTCAAGTCGTGGCAGGGAGGAGGTGTCCTGATACCCTTCTTCGAAAGAGTTCAAGTCGTAGGCAGGAGGAAATACAGATGAAGGAAGATTGTTCCAGAGTTTACCAGCGTGAGGGATGAAATAGTGAAAATGCTGGTTAACTCTTGCATAAGGGGTTTGGACAGTATAGGGATGAGCATGAGTAAAAAGTCGTGTGCAGCGGGGCCGCGGGAGGGGGGGAGGCATGCAGTTAGCAAATCCAGAAGACCAGTCAGCAAGGAAATATCGATAGAAGATAGAAAGAGAGGCAACATCGCGACGGAATTTAAGAGGTAGAAGACTATCAGTAGGAGGAGGAGAGCTGATGAGACGAAGAGCCTTAGACTCCACTCTGTCCAGAAGAGCTGTGTGAGTGGAGCCCCCCCACACGTGAGATGTATACTCCATACGAGGGCGGACAAGGCCCCTGTATATGGATAGCAACTGTGCGGGGGAGAAGAACTTGCGGAGACGATACTGAACGCCCAAAAACTCAATTACTCCACCTATCAACTCGACACAATCTTCCAAACACCTATCCCCTATTCTTCGACAACACTCAGCTGTCACCCTCTTCAACACTAAATATCCTCGGTCTATCCTTAACTCAAAATCTTAACTGGAAACCACATCTCCTCTCTCACTAAATCAGCCTCCTCGAGGTTGGGCGTTCTGTATCGCCTCTGCCAGTTCTTCTCGCCCGCACAGTTGACATCTATATACAAGGGCCTTGTCCGCCCTCGTATGGAGTATGCATCTCACGTGTGGGGGGGCTCCACTCGCACAACTCTTCTGGACAGAGTGGAGTTTAAGGCTCTTCGTCTCATCAGCTCTCCTCCTCTTACTGATAGTCTTCTACTTCTTAAATTTCGTCGCGATGTTGCCTCTCTTTCTATATTCTATCGATATTTTCACGCTGACTGCTCTTCTTAACTTGCTAACTGCATGCCTCCCCCACTCCTGCGGCCTCGCCTCACACGAATTTCTGATCAAGCTCATCCCTATACTGTCCAAACCCCTTATGCAAGAGTTAACCAGCATCTTCACTCGTTCATCCCTCACGCTGGTAAACTCTGGAACAATCTTCCCTCATCTGTATTTCCTCCTGCCTACGACTTGAACTCTTTCAAGAGGAGGGTATCAGGTCACCTCTCCTCCCGAAATAGATTTCTCTTTTTGGCAACTCTACTATATTTAGGAGCAGTAAGTAGCGGGCTTTTTTTATTATTGTTTTATTTCTTTTTACGCCCTTGCACTGTCTCCTCTGCTGTAAAAAAAAAAAAAAAAAAAAAAAAAACGGATATACTTCCCTTCGAAGCTTTAGCACGGAGCGGAAACTGCCAGTTGTTAGAAAGTAGACAGAAGAAGCAATAACCCTTTAAGACCCACCTTAACTTTTTACAGGACTATCAAAACATCCTATTAGTATGTTAATCTTAAGGTAAATGCAAAACCTTTTTATTTTTGACACTTTTTTCATATCATGCATAGTTTCTGCAATAAATGGATTCAATGAAGTATCCCGTATGGCCACCTCGGGCGGATTTCGACGGATCGCCCTCATCCCATTTGGGATGCCTTGGACTGTTAGGGAAACCTTTTCTAAATGACATTACTCTTGATTTAATAATCCATATATACTTAATTCTAAATTTGTTTCTATTATTTTACCAATACTTATTTTTGGACTCATCCTAGTTCATTTCCTTGTCAATTTTAGCATTTTTCTCCTCATTACTTTTTTTTATATTCATGAATAAGTGTTTGTATCAACTTCCATTTCACTTTTTTTTAAACTAAGTTGTATAAAAGAAACACTGGGTTGATTACTTATTTGTTTACTAACAAGAAAAAAAAATGGCATAGGTACATTACACTGAACCAGCTTTGTGGAACATAGCAAAGCAGTTCCTTGTGTCAGTTAGACACAACGCCACCTTACATTCTTCACACATCCAACGAGACCTGTGAATGTGATCCTTGTTGGAACAGTACTTGCAAGTCTGTCTCATCTCCACATGCTTCGGCATATGGAGAGAGGTGGCATCCTGACGGGCTTCTACAGTTGGCAAGATCGCCCTTTGACCCCGCCTAGGCAGAGGGACATCTCGAGTGCCAAGGGAAGTTCTGGTGACCCTGGTAGTAGACATCTTGAAGCTCCTCAGCCAAGTAGAGATGTCCAGACGAAACCTCTTGAGGGGCATACACTTGCACAGTGACTGCAATGCCAAACAGTCCCTCTTGTATAAGATCCATGCATTGCATACAATCAGGTCCAGGATGTAGGCAAAAAGCCTCATGTAGTATTTCTTAGCTTTGAAGGGGGTCTTGTAAAGATGCGTTAGCATATCACTTTTGTCTATGCCGCCCATTCGGCTGTTGTATTTTGCAATTACATATGGGCATGTCACAGGAACCTTCTTCTTGACCTCTTTGGAGTACCGATCAATCTCGCCCAAGGGCTCCACGCCAACATCCGTAGACAGGATTGTGACAATGCTGTTGTCCTTCCATCTAGCAATGAGGATGCCATCAGATGACACGTACTCAAGAGTGCCCCTTGGTACCGACTTCTTATTCATGTCCTTCACAGACTGCAGGGGTGGAAAGCCAACTCTGTTCTCCCTAGCAGTGCCCACATATCGGCATCCATACTGGGACCTCAAGTACTCTGCTAAGCCAATGCTTGTAAAGTAATTGTCAGCATACACAGCTGAATTCCTTGGGTCTTTGATGGTCTTGACTAAGGCAACAACAAACTTTGTAGTCACATTCATTGAGCTCTCCTCTTCTGAAAGTGTTGTAGGATGGCTCACAAAGGTTGGAGCTCCTTGATACATGAGGATATCATGTATAAACCCGTCCACACTGGAACGGCAGAAAAGCTTGTAGCCCCACTTGTCTGGCTTCTTGGCTACATACTGGCGAAGGTTACCAGCCGTAGTTCCCTTGTACGCGACCATCACCTCATCTATGGAATTGACTGGAGTTTCAGGCACCTTCAGGAACTCCTTGGTAACATTGGTGAAGATTGGTCGCACCTTGAAAAACTTGTCTTGTGATCCACTTGCTTGGTCATTGTCATTGAAGTGCAGCTTCGAACGTATTGACTTAAAGCGGTTCCTCGACATAAAGTCAGCAACTTGAGGAACTCTTGTCTGGACAGCCCAATAGTCCACAATACTGGGCAAAGGAACCAGCCCCATGTACATTATGATGCCCAGGAAAACCAAAAGTTCCTCTTCACTCATGTTGAAGTTACTGGCCACATCCTGCTGCTTGGAGTACAGGTTACTCTGGTATGTAATGTGTTCTCTCACTTCGGAAGTGAAGAAAAGAGAGAAGTACTCATACGGCTGTCTCAGAAAGTCGGGACGAGGATGAATGAAGTCAGGCAGAGGCTCATATTGAATGTCTTCCTTCTTCCAGTGTCGATTCTTGGACTTCTTACTAGAAGATTGCACTTCCTCCTCTTCCTCCGGCATAGCTTGAGGGATAACCCTACTGACCTTGTGACCTGGAATAAGAATAAAGTAACATTAGTAAACAGCAAATAAATAAGGAGTATGTACGGGAAGTGTGTGTGTGTATGTGTGTGTGTGTGTGTGTGTGTGTGTGTGTGTGTGTGTGTGTACCCAATCATGTCCCATACTAACCTTGTCTACCTCTAGAAGTTGAAGGTTCTTCATATGCTTCATCCTGGTCTAGGTCGTCGTCAGGAGTGAAGGTAGGGTCCCTGATGTCACAGTCTTCGGGGTCATCAACCTCGATGTCACTGCCTTCAGGCTCTAATGGAGCTATCCAGTCAGCTTGCTCCATGTCCTGGTTCTCCAAGGCAGCATTCCGTCTCCCATAAAACATTGCCTTCGAAAACTGCAAAGAAATTTTTTTAAATTAATAAATTATTTGTAATCTTTGGAAAAAGTTACCAGTAGGTACATGACAGCACTATATCTGCACAAATAAAATCAAAGTTGGATAGGAACAATATTTATTTGCAACATTTCCCTAAAACAACAATGCAATAGCTGTTATTTCATATAACAAGAGGTCATAATGGGAGCAGCATCCTTCGTCGAAAGTCGACAGAGAAAGCCCATATGGGATGAACATCCTCCGTTGAAAGTCGACCGATAGAGCCCACATGGGATGAGGGTCATCCGTAGAAAGTCACCCTTTCATCCCGAACGGGACTGTCACTTTTTTTGTAAGTAATTTCGGCACTTCACTTATATAACAACATCATAAAATTGACTTCAACAAGAAGGCAAATTATTCAGCTAATTCATATCACATCACTGTGTACTTACCATGACTGCACAGGGTGAGTGAAGGCAGAGTGTGTGAGCAGGTGCACGCGTGTCTTGACACGTTCACGACCAGAAGACGACTGATGAATGTTTGAAGAAACGCAACTTGGGCTGGGTGGCGGTGTCAGCTTTCTGATTGGCCTGCTTAATAAGAGGAAAGATGGCACTCCACGAGTTGCCAGCTTGTATATTTCACACAACATTACCAAGCTCACAATGACGTGCACTAAAACACCTTTTTTAAGCATCCCACATGGGCTACTAAGACCGTTAAGGGATAAACATACACAAGGCTGACACGACCCCGGTGGAAATGCGTGTTTTATATTGTTGTTTGGAGAGCCCGAGCGAGCGGTGGTGTGGGAGTTACGGCGGCGTAGTGGAGTGGGACGAGGTAGGGAAAAGGAGAGTTATTATTATTATTTTTTTTTTATTACGTCGTGGCCTATTGCGCCGGTAGGCTTCTTCTCGGTGGATCCTGATTTCCTGATGGTCGGTCCAAGGCTTCTTCCCGGTGGGGCCTGATGGTCGGCCCAGCCCGTTCTGGCGCAGGCGAGTGTTTATAGTGGCGCCATCCTGCATTGGCTCATGCTGCCCTCCCGGAGCTCATCTTTAATCCTAGAATCTAGAGTCCGGGTTGATAGGTGGTCTTCTGGACAGCATGTGGGTAGTTTTAAGCCACTCGGCGGCGGCTGAAAAATCCCAGCTTGGTGGCTTGTCCTGTCTCTATTCTGATCCTGTACTGGTCCAGCACCAAGTCAGGCACCAGTGAATCATTGCCATCTCTTACAAGAAAAATATTCAAAAGCATAAAAAAATAAACTATTAGTCCTACCTATCATTTTTATGTGAAAAACTCATTTTGGATAATGTATATTAAACTATGGTTTCATTTAACATTGGCCAGGTTTAATACAAGAAAATGGCCTTATAAGATTGAAACAAAGAATCAGTGGAAACACGAAAAAAAAAAAAACGTAAATAAAAAATCGATTTAAAAAAAAAAAAAAAAAACGATTTAATTCACTTATCACATATAACGACGTACAAGGGGTGCAGGTTATCTCACCAATCACATTTACCGACGTACAAGGAGTGCAGGTTATCTCACCAATCACATTTACCGACGTACAAGGAGTGCAGGTTATCTCACCAATCACATTTACCGACGTACAAGGGGTGCAGGTTATCTCACTTATCACATTTACCGACATAGGGGAAGGTGGGGCAAAACGGCACCCTTTAGGTTTCACTCCATTTTGCAGCAATTTTATAGTATATTCAGAGATAGTTGGTGTTTTTGCAATCTTTATTCATCATTAAACAAAATAAACTCTATTTGGAAGAACTACTTTGGATCCTTTATTCATGAATTAAAAACTAAAATAGCCACAAGTGGACCATTTTGTACAACGGGTGGGGCCAAACGGACCTCACGTATGGGGCAAAATGGCCCTCATATGGAAATGCTTGGTAACATGCCAAACATACGTTTTGACAGAGAATCACATTAGAAAGATTACTTAACAAAACTAAAATAATCTAGTTCTTATTCCATTAGAAAATAATTGCTCTTAGGCTCAGTAGCATGAACAACAATTAGTTCCTATAAACTACTCACAAATGAAAAGTGATATTACCTTCCTGAACATAAAGTTCTTATTCCAGTACAAAAATAAATGATCTGTGGCTCAACTCACCGTGTCTTGTATCATTTGTTTATATTCCCGCAACCTCCATACGCTTGTTCATGGGGGCACATACCCTACTACATAATGCCTCCTTCTTCCTTCAGCACCTACAATTTTTACTTTCAACACC
Organism: Eriocheir sinensis; assembly: GCF_024679095.1. Taxonomy (NCBI): domain Eukaryota; kingdom Metazoa; phylum Arthropoda; class Malacostraca; order Decapoda; family Varunidae; genus Eriocheir; species Eriocheir sinensis. The sequence continues at coordinate 13,466,729 of NC_066531.1, read as the reverse complement.
TCTGTCAAGCCTTCACCCTCAATTACCTCCTCCACCCTAATGCCTTTTTTAACCATCAACATCACACCTCCTCCCTGTTTTATCTTTCTGTCTCTCCTCCATATGTTGTTTGCACCTTCTCCAATCCCCACCACCTCATTTGGGTCACAACTTAGTTTCCGTCAGCCCCACAATATCAGGTTCTTTATGTCTCAAATAGTCGTTAACTCTATCCACGATGAAACTATTCCATTAATATTCGTATATGTCACTTTCCACCCTTCCTCCTTTTCTGTTAGTTTTATTCCCTTCTTCCTCTCGACCCTATGAACTACTTTCTCACTTTCATATCCATTACCCTCCAAAAAAACTCCCTCTTCTCTTCTTGCGATCTCTTCTCATTTAAATCACGAACCTCACCTCTAAAGGCGGCTTTACACCTGGCAATTCGCGGCTGGCAATACAGGCGCGGCAGGATTTTTAGTCTTGGTCTGGGTCTGGGAGCTCTTCTCGCGGCAAGTTCTCTGCAGCTGAGCGTGTCCGTCTTGTATTGCCGACTGGCGGCCGGGTGAACAACATGTCGGCGCCAATAAAAAAAGAAATGACAGATGCAGATAACAAGATTTGGAGCCGGGAGGCCGAGGTGGCGTTGCTAGAGGAAGTGAGACAGCATCGACACTTGTGGGACCCACAAGATAAGCTCTACAAGAAGCAGAGTTTGCGCAAAACAACTTTTGAGAGAGTGGCAGCAACATTGCGGGAAATGTTTATCTCTTTGCGAGATATCGAAGGAGGTATAAGGAACGGTTATTTTCGTGTATTATATAATCACACTATGTAATGCCTGGGGGATGGGATGGCATGTTCCTCCTTTCTCCTTTGTTGTTAAATGCAACAATAAACAATCAATCAATCAATCAATACTACTTATGATAAAACTCGTTTACTTAAAGTATTTCTACAATATTAGGCTGATGGACCAAACTCATTGTGGTTTTAAGATATGGTAGTAGCCTTTTGGGGTGTCTGGGGTGAATTCATGCCCTTGCATTTACTAGCAGTTTACGTCTTGATGCTCCCGGCGGCTCCTCCCACGTGTGAAGGTACTTTCTCCCGAGAGCACCCAGCCGGTCTAGCCGCTAGATCGTCGCGGGTGTATTGCCGGCCAGGAATTGCCACGTGTAATGTGTGTGTGTGTGTGTGTGTGTGTGTGTGTGTGTGTGTGTGTGTGTGTGTGTGTGTGTAATTCACCACGACCTGATCACGCATTGGTCTCGTAATCGCCAGCAGCAGGTACCCTCCCGACATGAGCAAGTGCTCTTTATCGTCGATCTATGGGTACTGCCAGGACCTCACACACCACACACCCCATCCCCTTTGCTCAAGGGGGGATAGTAACCACTCCTAGTCAACGGAAAGAATCCGGCCTGAGCGGGCTCAAACTGCCGCCCTGTCAGACCGTGAAGCCTGGGAGTGTGTGTGTGTGTGTGTGTGTGTGTGTGTGTGTGTGTGTGTGTGTGTGTGTGTGTAGTTCATTCATAACACCCTGATCACGAGTCTCTCTCTCTCTCTCTCACACACACACACAGAGAGAGAGAGAGAGAGAGAGAGAGAGAGAGAGAGAGAGAGAGAGAGAGAGAGAGAGAGAGAGAGAGAGAGTGAGAAACTTCAGCTGGCCGTGCAATAACCCGGAGAGCCTTACTGCACCCACACCTCACTATCACCTGTCATCCTCGTCCATGTAGCTATCCAGTCTACTCAAACCAAGCTACCGTCGCTGCACTAACTATGTGATTGCTTAGTCTATTCCATTCCATTCCAGAGAGAGAGAGAGAGAGAGAGAGAGAGAGAGAGAGAGAGAGAGAGAGAGAGAGAGAGTGGCGGGCCACACTAGCGAGGGAGCTCGTGGGAGCTAGAGAGCCAGCCGGCAAATCAGCGAGGAGTGTGGCGCGGGGCTAGAAAACTGTACCTACCTTCGTAAATATATAAAGGATGTATAAAGGAATTGTACTGTACTGTATTCATGCCCTACCTGTGATTCTTATGTCTCTTCCCTGCTGCAGGATAATGTCTGAGGGCGGCAGTCGGGGCGACGTGGCAATGAGGGTGATCGCGAAAGTCCACAGGCCGGGGGTCACGCCGGAGGAGATGGTGGTCGGCTACAACGAGTGGTCCGAGAACTACGAGGAGATGGTGAGAGAGAGAGAGAGAGAGAGAGAGAGAGAGAGAGAGAGAGAGAGAGATGCCTTCGGTACCAAGTGCCTACGCAGAATCATGGGGTATCGCTGGAATGATTTTGCGTTAAACCGGCGACTATTCCTTGAGGTCCGGGAGTGAAGTGATGCGGCCCCTGGGGTACCCACCTGTAATCACCCGCTTCCCCGTCCCCTTATATGATCTGGAGAGGCTGGTACCGTGGCCCCGCCATCACGCTGGAGGAGGCGCTGCGTTGGGTACCCCCGGAGCGGCGAGCTAAGGCCAGGGTGCTGGACGTGGCCGCTGGGACGGGCTGCGTGGGCCGCGAACTCCACCGGGAAGGCTTCAGGTGGGTGCCGCAGGGCCGCAGACAGGGGGATGTCCGGTCACCATACTTAAATATCCTCCAGTCCACTCCCTCCTGCCTGCCAGTGCCTCAGCCTCAGCACGAGTCTAACGCCAAGAGATGAAAATGATGTGTTGGAAATTACAGCTGCTTGTGTAGAGGCAGGGCCGCTGGGTGGGAACTGGGAGCGGGCAGGAGCGGCATTACTATAGTCCATCGACTCTAACTTAAAATTGAGCCCTGTGACTTGGCCCGGCGAAACCCCCATTGTTTACAGATCTAGCGATGACCTGCGCATGACGTTTTGTCTCACTGTTAGTCTGTACGTTATCTATTTATGGAATTTACATACATTCATAATACGACTGCGTGGTGTTATGAATGGCTTGGGATTAGAGGGATTGATTGATTGATTGATATAGAGTTTCTTTCATGGCGCCGCAACATCTTGGTCATATGGCACCGGAGTAATAAAATGGAAGGCAAATAATTAAAATAATCTAAGGGTGATAAAAGTTATTAGGAAGATAGTTTTGAAATGGTCCATTCAGATATAGCACTAGTTTAAAATATAATAAAATGTTTATTAAAAATGCATTAGTGAAATACAAAGAACTTTCTATAAAGAGACCCTACAAGAGATGGAGGATCCCATCTCCTGCAGATACCCCATGACGTCATGTCCAGGGGTGAACGCCTTTTCACCCAGCATTAGGGAAAGGGAAAAATTCCTATGTACATCACGACACCGGGAGAGGTACTGCTCTCGCAGATCCCGCAGACTGGGGCACTCGACCTGGGATTAGAGGGAAAGACAACGACTCGGTAAACCTTCCATATCACTTGGCAACGTGGCTCATGCAACTTTGCCTCCTGACGGACCTTGGCAACAGGCGCCAGGCCGCACCATTCACCGTTACGCCACAATGGACAAATGAAGTAGATCTCACTCTTGCGCCCTGCGCAGCCATGCAGAGAGAGAGAGAGAGAGAGAGAGAGAGAGAGAGAGAGAGAGAGAGAGAGAGAGAGAGAGATAGCCACCCTCTCTGAGGAGAGTAATGGAGTGATGTGGCACCAGCGCGGTCTCGTGGGGAATCCTTGTGTCGCGCCCAAGGGCTCAAGTTAAATTCAATAGACTATACTATGTTAGGAATTACGCCAGTTAACCGGGGGACTAGACAAATTAACTATTTCCCTTATGGAACTAGTCTCGGGCCGAGAGTTCAAGCCAACTATGAGTATCGTCTGAGCTCAAATAAGCCTTGGATGGTACTTAAATACTTCGGTCATCGGCTCCCAAACCGAGACAGATTCAACTTATTCACTGCCTGAAGACTAACCACATTTACCATGAAAGGAATAACAATAGTGAAGTGTTTCCTTTCATGAAATAACAACTAATTGTTCTTGCTGAATTGAAATTAAAGAGCAAGGATAATTTAACCTATGGAAACAGAGAGGAAAGCCACGCCATCTGGCGAGAGAAATTAAAAATATCGCTTCAGACCCACGTGGTTGGTTTTCTCTCTCCACCACCGGCCTTCACAAAGTAAAGACCAAGGCACTGCAGCCCACCCATTAACTCGGACGCAGTGTGCCTTCTATTAACTGACTGAGGGATACTATACCCGGCAACGAGACTTCAGAGACAACACTATCTTTTGAAACCCGCTTCTCATAAGTGCCCCCAGCAGTTATTTGAGACAGATATATTTTACTACACGGATCCGGTAGGATTATTATTTGTTCGGCTGTCTGGAGTTGCTTGTTGGATACCTTCACCACCTAAAAGCTGGTAAGCACTTGTTTGTTTGGGATTGTCTGACGGGTGTGTTATTCACTTTGCGAGTGACCTAACTGTTGGGTAGGGTAAATTTACTGATTCCCAACAACTACTACTACTGCTATAACTTCTACTACTGCTACTACTACAACTACTCCAGACGCTCACACAGGCACATAGACGCTGTGGACCCGTCGGAGGGCATGATGAAGCAGCGGGAGACTGGCATCTATACCAACGACTTCCTGGAGTTTATCGGCAGCGGACACTACACCGTGCCCAAAGGTATTAGTAGTTTTTTTTTTTTTTTAAGTCAAAGGACACGGTTCAAGGGCAACAAGAAGAGTACAAAAAAATGCCTGCTACTCGCCGCTCCCATAAAAGATAAAAGTAAAGAGTAGCCAAAAGAGAGGTCAATTTCAAGAGGAGAGGTGTCTTGATACACTTCTTGAAATATGTCAGGTCATAGACAGGGGGAAATACAGACGAAGGAAGGTTGTTCCAGAGTTTACCTCTTGCATAAGGGTTTTGGATAGTATAGGGATGAGCATGAGTAGAAAGTCGTGTGCAGCGGGACCGCGGGAGGGAGGGAGGCATGCAGTTAGCAAGTTCAGAAGAGCAGTCATCATGAAGATATCGATAAAAGATAGAAAAAGAGGCAACATAGCGGCGGAATTTAATTAAGAGGTAGAAGGTTGTCAGTAAGAGGAGGAGAACTGATGAGACGAAGAGCCTTAGACTCCACTCTGTCCAGGAGAGTTGTGTGAGTGGAATTATTGATATTGTTGTTGTTTTATATGTAAAGATTAATATACGTATTTTTCTTTTACATCTCTCTCTCTCTCTCTCTCTCTCTCTCTCTCTCTCTCTCTCTCTCAGACACATACGACCTGGTGGTCACCTCGGGCGGTATGGGCGAAGGTCACATCTCACACAGTGGCCTCGACGACGTTGTGCGCGTCGCAAAGAACGGTGAGTGAGTAAGTGAGCCTGCGTGCCTGCGTGCGTGCGTGCGTGCGTGCGTGAGTGAGTGTGAAAGTGTTTTTACAAAAAAGGAGACAGCTCAATGGCACAAAAAAAACAATAATATAAAAAAAAAGCCCGCTACTCGCTGCTCCTGAGAAAAAGAAAATCAAAAGAGGTGGCCGAAAGAGAGGTCAATTTCGGGAGGAGAGGTGTCCTGATAATCTCCTCTTGAAAGTCGTAGGCAGGAGGAAATACAGATGAAGGAAGATTGTTCCAGAGTTTACCAGCGTTAGGGATGAAAGAGTGAATATGCTGGTTAAATCTTGCACAAGGGGTTTGGACAGTATAGGGATGAACATGAGTAGAAAGTCGTGTGCAGCAGGGCCGCGGGAGGGAAGGAGGCATTCAGTTAGCAAGTTCAGAAGAGCAGTCAGCGTGAAAATAGCGATAGAAGATAAAAAGAGAGGCAACATCGCGACGGAATTTAAGAAGCAGAAAACTATCAGTTGGAAGAGGAGAGCTGATGAGACGAAGAGCCTTAGACTTCGCGCTGTCCAGAAAAGGTGTGAGTGGAGCACCCTCCCCCCCACACGTGAGATGCATACTCCATACGAGGGCGGACAAGGCCCCTGTATATGGACAGCAACTGTGCGGGGGAGAAGAACTGGATGAGACGATACAGAACGCCCAACCTCGAGGAAGCTGATTTAGCGAGAGTGGAAATATGAAGTTTCCAGTTGAGATTTTGAGTTAAGAATAGACCGAGGATATTTAGTTTTGAAGAAGGTGACAACTGAGTGTTGTTGAAGAATAGCGGATAGGTGTTTGGAAGATTGTGTCGAGTTGATAGGTGGGGAAATTGAGTTTTTGAGGCATTGAAGGACACAAGGTTTCTTCTACCCCAATCGGAAATGATTGCAATGTGTGAGGTTAAGCGTTCTGCAGCCTCCAGTCTGGAGTCGTGTGTGAAGTTGAATAATGCAGAGTGGAGTCGTCGGCGTATGAGTGGACAGGACAGTTTGTTATTGAAAGAAGATCACTGATGAATAACAAGAAGAGAGTGGCTGATAGGACAGAGCCCTTTGGAACACAACTGTTGATAGGTTTAGGGGAAGAACGGTGACCGTCTACCACCGCAGAGATACAACGGCCGGAAAGGAAACTGGAGATAAAGGAACAGAGAGAGGGATAGAATCTGAAAGAGGGCAGTTTAGAAAGTAAAGACTTGTGCCAGACTCTATCGAAGGCTTTCGATATGTCTAGCGCAACTGAGAAAGTTTCACCGAAATGGCTAAAAGAGGATGACCAAGAGTCAGTTAAGAGAGCAAGAAGATCGCCAGTAGAACGCCCATTGCAGAACCCATACTGGCGATCAGATAGAAGGTTGGAGGTGGAAAGGTGCTTTTGAATCTTCCGGTTAAGGATTGATTCAAAACCTTTAGATATACATGAAAGTAAAGCTATAGGGCGGTAGTTTGAGGGACTGGAACGGTCACCCTTCTTAGGCACAGGCTGTACAAAGGCATACTTCCAACAGGAAGGATAGGTAGATATTGATAGGCAGAGACGAAAGAGTTTGACCAGGCAGGGTGTCAGCACGGAAGCATAGTTTTTAAGGACAATAAGAGACTCCATCAGGTCCATAAGCCTTCTGAGAGTTGAGGCCAGAGAGGGCATAGAAAACATCATTTGGAAGAATCTTAATAACGGCCATAAAGGAGTCAGAGGGGGGGTGAGTAGGAGGAATATGCCCAGAATCGTCCAGGGTGGAGTTCTTACAGAAAGTTTGAGCCTTAGAGACAGATGAGACGGCAGTGCTGCCGTCAGGGTTAAGGAAAAGAGGGAAAGAGTAAGAAGTGAAATTGGAGGAGACATTTTTGGCTAGATGCCAGAAGTCACGAGAAGAATTAGAAGAAGCAAGGTGTTGACATTTTCTATTGATTAAAGCAGTTTTGGTAAGTCAGAGAATAGATTTGGCCCGATTCCGGGCTGAAATTTAAAAGCCATAGTTAGCGGGAGTTCGAAGGCTCTGGAACTTTTTGTGAGCTGCCTCTCTATCTTTAATAGCACGAGAACAAGCACGATTAAACCAAGGATTTTTAGTATGAGGAGTAAAAAAAGAACGTGGAATGTATGCCTCCATTCCAGAGACAATCACCTCTGAGATGCGCTGGGCACACACAGAGGGGTCTCTCTTCTGGAGGCAGTAATCATTCCACGGGAAATCGGAAAAGTACATCCTCAGGTTGTAACGGTGGAACGCTTCGTTGCGGGGACTTGCGGGCGTGAAGGGAAACTCTTGCTGTCTTAGAAGAAATATATTATTAACCTAAGATACAGCGTAGCGTGGGTGAGAGAGACGAGACGCTAGGTGTGTGTCGTGCGAGCTCTCTCGAAGGAGTGACGAGTTACAGAGTGGAAAATAATGAAGTTACAATTGGTCACGTATGTCAAGGTGACCTCTAAGCTTGATGAAATGCTTTGTATACAAACTGAGATGGTAAACACTGACAGCTGACATTCCTACAAGGTGGCGTGATCTATCTGTCGTGTTTTTTTCCATTGATATACTACAATTACTATAACAAGGTCGTCCCACCGAGCTGAAGCAAAATGCCAGAAGCATCGCCTCTTCGGTGGGCCCAGAGGATGTACAGGAGCGATAGGACAGGAAACATAAATAAGGTTATGGTCGGAGGAACCCAACGGAGAGAACAGTTTGACAGAGTAAGCAAAAGGATTAAAGGTAAGGAAGAGGTCTAGAATGTTGGGCCTGTCTCCAAAACGGTCGGGAATACGTGTAGGGTGCTGAACCAACTGCTCTAGGTCGTTGAGGAGAGCAAAGTTGTAGGCTTGTTTACCAGGCTGGTCTGTGAAAGAGGATGAAAGCCAAAGCTGGTGGTGAACATTCAAATCACCCATGATGGAGATTTCAGCGAAGGGAGAGTGAGTCAAGATGTGCTCCACTTTAGAATTCAAATAGTCAAAGAATTTTACATAGTTAGTAGAGTTAGGTGAGAGATAAACAGCACAGATGTATTTAGTAATAGAATGACAATGAAGTCTTAACCAGATGGTGGAAAATTCAGAAGAGTCAAGGTCGTGGGCACGAGAGCAAGTGATGTCGTTGCACACGTAGGCGCAACATCCAGCTTAGGATTAAAATTTAGGATAGAGATAGTAGGAGGGAACAGAGTAGAAGTTGCTGTCAGTAGCCTCAGTAACCTGTGTTTCGGTGAGGAAGAGAAAATAAGGTTTAGAGGAGGAGAGATGGTTTCCACAGTATGAAAATTAGAATGAAGACCACGAATGTTGCAGAAATTGATAAGGAGGAGGTTCAAGGTTTCAAGGTGTGTGTGTTGTGTGAATGTAGAGTGGTGTAGAAAGAGAGAGGAACTGTCTTTAGAGAGCATGCTGAACTGCTCTCTGGTGTTGATGAGACAAAAGGGAAACGGTTAGTGAGGACTTTGGAGGGCTTCAGCACCCTCCTCGCTTCCCATATATCCTCACCGAGAATAGGTCACGCCCGTTCGGTAGGTTTCTTCCTACCTACTCCTACTATAGGATCGCAAAACAGCTCATGGTAATCCCAGCAACTTTTACGAGAGGCCTTTCAAACGGGCGGACTTAGGCGCCGTTTCGGATGGGAAAGAGCCTACATAGAGACTTCAGATTTGCCTGGAGTAAACCTTGAGGCGGTCTCCCTAGGGTGGGCTAGACGATGCGTCCCCTAGCGTATGCCCCAATGATTAACTGATTTCCTCCTCTCCGGTACTCCAGGAGGCTTCGTGATCATCGTGATGCGCCATGAGTTCCTACAGACCGTGCCTTCCTACAAGGACAAGCTGGAGCCTTACATGGACCAGCTGGAGGCGGACGGGAAGTGGAAGAAGGTAGGCAGCACCGTTGCCAGATTATCGTACTCAGAGCATAGTATTTACCGTTTTTTGACACCTAACTATTGCCAAGAAACATCAGGAACTCACTATTTTAACGATAGATATAAATGAATCTAGTTATTGAGCCCCAGGAGACATATTTGAAGTCGGAAGTTGGTAAATATATAAGAGGCTGCTGCTGATGATGATGGTCATAATTCCTTCAGGTGGAGCGGCGCATCGTCCCAAACTATTTCTGTGACAAGGAGGGTCTCGTCTTCGTCTTCCGCATCACTAAGCCTGAGTGAGGAGGAAGAGGAGGGAAGGGAAAGGAGAGAGATGAAGAGGAGGAGTTATAGTGGTGCTGTGCCAAGGCTGTCTCTGTGTAACAGCCTTGGCTTTCGTCGCGGCACCCGAGACTGAGGTGTGAATTATCGTGCTCTGGCAACCTGGCGTCATGGCGTCTACGATGTTATATGAGAGTCTACGCATAGGGCACATTTGTCTGTATTAATCATATTATTGAAATTGTCGTAAAAATCTGTTTTAGTTTATAAGACTGAGGCTGCAGAATCCTTAACCTCAGACCTTGCTATCATCGTGTTTGTTTTAATAGTTTTTTCTTCTATATGAGAGAGAGATAATAATGATGATAATAATAATAATTATAATAATAATAATAATAATAATAATAATAATAATAATAATAATAATAATAATAATAATAATAATAATAATAATTACAGTAACAGTAATATGAGAATTGTGATAAAGGAGAAAAGGAAGAAGATCAAAGAAAAAAGGAGAGAGGAGAGAATTACAGAAGAATAAAGAAGAAGAAAGAAGGAATACAGGAAACAGAAGGAAGGGAAATAGAAATAATGGAAATATATAAAAATAGAGCGGGTCAAGGGGGGACGGTGGGGGGCGGTACTCGGCTCACTTCTAAACAAAACAACGTGACTGAGAAAGAGTAATGGAGGAGAGGGAGAGAATGTATGGGAGGAGGGAGGTGGGAACTGGGAAGGGAGGAGAGGAGGAAAAGGAAGGAGAGGGAGATAAAGAGTAAAGGAGGAGAGAAGATGAAAGAGAAGGGAGGGGAGAGGGAGAGAAAGGAGGGGGATGGAGTGAAAGGGAGGAGAGAGAGAATGAGGGAGGAAAGGAGGGGATGGAGGGAGGTAAGGAGTAAGGGAGGTGATAAGAGGGAGAGAAGGGTGTAAGTAAAGGAAGGTGAGGGAGAGAAAAAATAAGGGAGGAAAGGAGGGGATGAAGGGAAAGGAAGGAGGTGAGGGAAATGAGTAAGGCGAGGTTCCCACTATTCCGTTTTGACGGATCCGTCGACGTTAATAATGACCTCAAAATGACGTCAGCGAAATAGCGGCCGCTCGGCACGGATGATCCACTCCGTCGGTCCATCGTTCATCATTTGTTGACAAACATATAGACAGCATTAACCACAATGACTTCTTGTATATGTTTCTATTTCATATTTTCATGATATCTAGAATACATAATTTTCATTCTGTGGACCACCATCTCTCCTCCTCTAAACCTCACCTTCTCTTCCTCACCGAAACACAGGTTTCTGAGGCTACTGACAGCAATCTCTACTCTGTTCCCTCCTACTATCTCTATCCTAAATATCAATCCAAAGCTGGATGTTGCGTCTACGTGCGCAGAGACATCACTTGCTTTCGTGTCCACGACCTTGGGTCTTCTGAATTTTCCACCATCTGGCTAAGACTTCATTGTCATACTATTACTAAATACATATGTGCTGTTTATCTCTCACCCAACTCTACTAACTATGTAAAATTCTTTGACTACTTGAACTCTAAAGTGGAGCACATCTTGACCCACTCTTCCTTCACTGAAATCTCCATCTTGGGAGATTTCAATGTTCACCACCAGCTTTGGCTTTCATCCTCTTTCACTGACCAGCCTGGTGGATACGTCTACAACTTTGCTCTCCTCAACGACCTAGAGCAGTTGGTTCAGCACCCTACACGTATTCCCTACCGTCTTGGAGACACGCCCAACATACTAGACCTCTTCCTTACCTCTAACCCGTCTGCTTACTCTGTCAAACTGTTCTCTCCGTTGGGCTCCTCCGATCACGACCTTATTTCTGTATCTTGTCATATCGCTCCTGTTCTTCCTCTGGACCCACCAAAGAGGCGATGCTTCTGGCATTTTGCCTCAGCTCGGTGGGACGTCCTGAGGATGTACTTTTCCGATTTCCCGTTGAATGATTACTGCTCCTAGGAGAGAGACCCCTCTGTGTGTGCCCAGCGCATCACAGAGGTGATTGTCTCTGGAATGGAGGCATACATTCCACGTTATTTTTCTACTCCTCATGCTAAAAAGCCTTGGTTTAACCATGCTTGTTCTCGTGCTATTAAAGATAGACAGGCAGCTCACAAAAGGTTCCAGAGCCTTTGCACTCCCACTAATCACAAACTTTACATTTCAGCCCGGAATCGTGCCAAATCTATTCTCCAACTTACCAAAACCTCTTTCATCAACAGAAAATGTCAACACCTTGCTTTATCTAATTCTTCTACACCAATTTCACTTTATACTCTTTCCCTCCTCTCCTTAACCTTGACGGAAACACTTCCGTCTCATCTATCTCTAAAGCAGCTCACAAAAGGTTCCAGAACCTTCGAACTCCCACTAACTTTGATCTATACATTTCAGCCCGGAATCGTGCCAAATCTATTCTTCGACTTACCAAAACTTCTTTTATAAATAGAAAATGTCAACACCTTGCTTCTTCTAATTCTCCCCGTGACTTCTGGCATCTAGCCAAAAATATCTCCTCCAATTTCACTTTTTCCTCTTTCCCTCCTCTCCTTAACCCTGACGGCAGCACTGCCGTCTCATCTGTCTCTAAGGCTGAACTCTTCGCTCAAACTTTCTGTAACAACTCCACCCTGGACGATTCTGGGCATATTCCTCCTACTCATTCCCCCCTCTGACTCCTTTATGCCTGTTATTATGTTTCTTCATAATGATGTTTTATGTGCCCTTTCTAGCCTCAACTCTCCTATTGTCCATAAAAACTGTGCTTCCGTGCTGACAAACTCTTTCGTCTCTGCCTATCAACATCTACCTTTCCTTCCTGCCGGAAGTATGCCTTTGTACAGCCTGTGCCTAAGAAGGCAGACCGCTCCAATCCCTTAAACTACCGTCCTATAGCTTTACTTCCCTGTCTATCTAAAGCTTTTGAATCAATCCTTAACTGGAATATTCAAAAACACCTTTACACTTTTAACCTTCTATCATTCTGACCTCCAGTATGGGTTCTGCAAGGGACGTTCTACTGCCGATCTTCTTGCTCTATTAACTGACTCTTGGTCATCCTCTCTTAGCCGTTTCGTTGAAACTTTCTCAGTTGCGCTAGACATATCGAAAGCCTTCGATAGAGTCTGGCACAAGTCTTTGCTTTCTAGTCTGCCCTCTTTCGGATTCTATCCCTCTCTCTGTTCCTTTATATCCAGTTTCCTTTCCGGCCGTTCTATCTCTGCGGTGGTAGACGGTCACTGTTCTTCCCCTAAACCTATCAACAGTGGTGTTCCACAGGGCTCTGTCCTATCACACACTCTCTTCCTGTTATTCATTAATGATCTTCTTTCCACAACAAACTGTCCTGTCCACTCATACGCCGACGACTCCACTCTGCATTATTCAACTTCTTTCAGTAGAAGGCCATCCCAACAGGAAGTACACGACTCCAGACTGGAGGCTGCAGAACGCTTAACCTCAGACTTTGCTATCATTTCCGATTGGGGTAGAAGGAACCTTGTGTCCTTCAATGCCTCAAAAACTCAATTTATCCACCTATCAGCTCGTAACAATCTTCCAAACACCTATCCCCTATTCATCGACAACACTCAGCTATCACCTTCTTCAACACTAGATATCCTCGGTCTATCCTTAACTCAAAATCTCAACTGGAAAGTTCATATCTTCTCTCTCGCTAAATCAGCTTCCTCGAGGTTGGGCGTTCTGTATCGTCTCCGACAGTCCTTTTCCCCCGCACAGTTGCTATCCATATAAAGGGGCCTTGTCCGCCCTCGTAAGGAGTATGCATCTCACGTGTGGGGGGGCTCCATTCACACAGTTCTTCTGGACAGAGTGGAGTCTAAAGCTCTTCGTCTCATCAGCTCTCCTCCTCCTACTGATAGTCTTCTACCTCTTAAAGTTGCCTCTCTTTCTATCTTCTATCGCTATTTTCACGTTGACTTCTCTTCTGAACTTGCTAACTGCATGCCTCCCCCCCCTTCCACGGCCCCGCTGCACACGACTTTCTACTCATGCTCATCCCTATACTGTTCAAACCCCTTATGCAAGAGTTAACCAACATCTTCACTGTTTCATCCCTCGCGCTGGTAGACTCTGGAACAGCCTTCCTTCATCTGTATTTCCTCCTGCCTACGACTTGAACTCTTTCAAGAGGAGGGTATCAGGACACCTCTCCTCCCGAAATTGACCACTCTTTAGGCCACCTCTTTCGATTCTTTTTTTAGGAGCAGCGAGTAGCGTTTTTTTTTTATTATTGTTTCTTGTTTTTGTGCCCTTGAGCTGTCTCCTTTGTTGAAAAAAAAAAAGTGTTTTACGTTGTTCTGTAGGATGTTGTGTACCAATATACAGGCGGAGAATCCAATTGGCTGTTGTGAACCATATGGAGTGGTTTAGGTTTCCAGAATTTCTCCTTGACAGTGTGTCAGGAACAGTCCCGTTAGAGATTGCTTTTCCCAATTGGTCCTGCGAAGCCATGTGGCCCACTTGTTTTACCATCGAGTTTTTCAAATAGGTGACGTAGGGACAGCTCATTGCCATGGAGCTGATAAATGTACCAATGAACTGGGTGAGCAAGGCTTTTCTCGACTTGACAAATCGCCCCAGATTTATTCCCGGTATTTACAGCTGTACCATCACGTCCAATCGCCAGTACGTTTTCCATGGAAATTCCTTTTCTATTAGCAAACTGTTTAGCTCAGTGGCAATACTCTTTGCAGAACCAGTGGCAGGTGAATACTGGCCTAGATATTCTGAACCTGGTTCAGCCACTATAGCAATTTGCTCTTCAATTACCTTTCTCCTATAGTCTATTCTCAATCTTTTCCGTAGTAAGAGTTTCTTTCCTTCCATCAAAGTAGATGCCTGCAACTTATACTTTCCCATGTGCTTCCTTTGTCAAATTTTGTCCGTTTGATTGCCTCGATCTCCGTACTTTGTTCCTATCTATGACTTTGGAAGGATCCTCTTTTGTAATAACCCCTAAATCTTCAAGGATTGCACTAGATAGTAATGCAGCACCACGATCGGACAGTCCCTTCATTGTTGTCCCACAGCTCCACCTTCTTTTGGTTTTCTATGATGGAGCTGGTACTTGGAAGGGGTGTATTCATCTTCTGAGTTAGTCAAATTTGAGGACGAGGTATCACTTTGAACAAGACATCCTGATGCTTGTAACTGGCTGATGGTCTTGCAGCATATTGATTTCTTCTTTTCTTCTTCCTAATGGCTTCAGTTGTTCGTTTGTCCACTCCTCCAATGAACATTTTACGTTCATTTATTTGGTCCTCTACAAATTCTTGTTCTATTTTGGGGACTTTTTTCTGTCGAGGACAGGCACAGTACTGGAATTCAGGGCACCTGCAAGCTGTTACTTCAAATAATCTAGCAGCATCTCTGATGAACTCTTTAACTTTCTTATCATAACTTGGCCATTTTTTTTTCGGTCTTTGAAACGTTTCAGCAAGTTCCTGTATTTGTTGTGATTGGCTATTAATTTGTCAACAATGCATTTCTGACTGATTATGGGGATGTTTTCCTGCCTGTAAATGTGAACTATCTTTTCTGCAACACACTTAGATATCATGTGAACTGAAGGACTCTTTGATGATTCAAGCAGTTTATATTTATGCCACAGAACACATGATAGAACATCTTTGTATGTAGGAAGTTGGTTTTCTGGGAGATCATCCACTTGCTTAAATATAGGACACATGTCTGCCTTGTCTAAACGAACACAGTGTCGTTTTTGTGTTTGACCTTGGCTGTTATGGGACATCGTGATTTGTGGTACGTCAGCAGAGGCCGAGGAGCAATACATCCATCCTCTACGTCTGCCAAAGAGAAAATGAGCTATCACCATACTTCAGGTGCCCCAGCAGCTTCTAAAAAGTGTTATATGCTCTTTTGAACTTGCTTACTGCATACCTCTCCCCCTCCCGCGGCCCCGCTGCACACGAGTTTTTAATCAAGCTTATCCCTATACTGTCCAAATCCCTTATGCACGAGTTAACCAGCATCTCTACTCCTCCGTTCCTTACACTGGCAAACTCTGCAACAATCTTTCTTCATCTGTATTTCCTCCTGCTTATGAGTTGAACTCTTTCAAGCGGAGAGTATCGGGACGCCTCTCCTTCCGAAATTGACCTCTTTTTTGGCCACTCTTCTAACTCTTTTTATACGGGCAGTGATCGGCGGGCTATATTTTCTTCCATTATGATCTTTCTTTTTTTTTGCCCTTGAACCCCTCCCCACAAACACACACACACACACACACACGCACACACAGGTATACAGAAACAACATAAACACGGGTAGGAAAGTATTAAGCCCAAAACCAGAGTGACTTTTTTGATCTCCGAAAAACCTATTTTGGGGAACCCGGAATGACGATAACTATTATAAGAGAGGGATCCTCGCTCTCGCGATAAAGCCTAGATAAAAACGGCAGATACCCCAACTTCTAGTGTACAAAGTGTCTAGGCTGCACCAGAAAAATGAAGTAATAACACGTGGAACAGTCTAATGAAGCGATCGAGAACGGCGTCAGCAGCGCCACCTGGGCACAGGTAGAGGAAGATGCCGCCAGTCCCACACCTCATTCTTTCAATGTGCTTCGACGGAGACTGGAGGAACCTTCTCAGGGGAAGGAGGGGGGGAGTAAGGAATGTGCACTAGTCATTCCGGGTTCCCAAAAATAGGTTTTTCAGAGATCAAAACCGTCATTTTGTGAACCCTTCATGACTAGTGCACGATAGCTAACTCCCACTTGGAGCTGGAGAAAAGGGAACTCTCTCGAAGTACCACGTACTTGAGTCTACATCTGGGTTCCGCCAAGTTGGTAAGTATAGAACCGACTGAGGTTGTTACCCTTTTTAAGTGTTACTTTTAAAGTGGTTGGTGTTAAATGTTAAGTTTAAGGCGCGAACTGTTATCTCACTCGTCACAGGGCCGGTGTTACCGTGGCCTGCTTCACAAGTTGATTGTAGTAGGTGAGATAACACAATAGCCTTTAGTTAAGTGAGGTGTGTGGCCGAGCGGTAGCCGTTATAAGTTCACTTTAGTTCACTTTCGTTCTCTCTCTCACAGGGACATTAAAAGGTGTGATGAATTTTAACTATATTAACAGTTTTACACAATAGTTATGTGAGCGAGTCGCACGAAACGAGAGCCAGCCACACCACAGAGCGCGGACGGAGGATATCACCGTCCGCCACCCGCTGCCCACTGTCTTCTCTCCTATTCTCTGCGTCATCTCTACTCCTCCGTTCCTTAAACTGGTAAACTCTGGAACAATCTTTCATTATCTGTATTTCCTCCTGCTTACGAGTTGAACTCTTTCAAGAGGAGAGTATCGGGACGCCTCTCCTTCGGAAATTGACCTCTTTTTTGGCCACTCTTCTAACTCTCTTTATAGGGGCAGTGATCAGGGGGCTATATTTTTTTCCACTATGATATTTTTTTTTTTTTTTTACCCTTGACCCCCGCCCCCCCTCCCCACACACACATAAACACACTCAGGTATACAGAAACAACATAAACACGGGTAGGAAACTATTAAGCCTAAAACCAGAGTGACTTTTTGATCTCTGAAAAACCTATTTTGGGGAACCCGGAATGACGATAGTTATTATAGGAGAGAGATCCTCGCTCTCGCAATAAAGCCTCGAGAAAAACGGCAGATATCCCAACTTCTAGTCTACAAAGTGTCTAGGCCGCACCAGCAAAATGAAGTAATAACACGTGGAACAGTCGAATGAAGCGATCGAGAACGGCGTCAGCAGCGCCACCTGGGCACAGGTAGAGGAAGGTGCCGCCAGTTCCACACCTCATTCCTTCAATGCGCTTCGACAGAGACTGGAGGAACATTCTGAGGGAAAGGAGGGGGGGAGTAAGGAATGTGCACTAGTCATTCCGGGTTCCCCAAAAAGGGTGCACGATAGCTAACTCCCACTTGGAGCCGGAGAAAAGGGAGCTCAATCGAAGTACTACATACTTGAGTCTAGAAGTTGGTAAGTGTAGAACCGACTGAGGTCGCCCGGACTTACCGTAGTGTCAAAGTTAAGTAATCCACTCCGTTACCCGATAAAAATACCAGCAGAATAAATCTCCAAGGTAGTCGTGAAACTTCATTTGATAACACAAATAGGCACAACGACCTATAGCGTAGCACAAAAAAAAAAAAAAACGCAAGGGAGAAAGAGGAACATATATACATGGAGGGAAGACGTAGGAGTGCACCTTCACCCTCCGTTTTTTTTACCTTGCTGCCGAGGAGTAAAAACAGAAAGTTAAATTTCTTCCTATTCCATCTCCCTCGACGGGGGAAGTCCTAACGCAACGCAGGGGGCGTCGTCCACAGACGGAGAGATAGGAACAGGAAGCAGTGCTCCACTGGACGCTCTCCTTGACCCGGTTCAGGGAATGGGTCCTAAGGAAAGCCAGGGAGGTAGCTACCCCTCGGACATCGTGAGCGCGCGGGTCATGTCCCGGATCTCCTTCCTCTATGACTGTCCTTAGGAGGCCTGCAATCCTCCTGATTGACAGAGGGAGGGCTGAAGCGGGATCACAGAAAAGGTGATGTTGTTCGTGCGCCGTAGAATCTGTTATGTAGTTCCTTAAGGCTGACACGGGGCAAAGTGGGTGAGGCTCGCTTTGCAGGCACCAGACTGGTATGACCACTGGTTGGAGACGGTGGTCGAGGCGCTCATTCTTGGCTAGCGATTTGGGGGAGGAAGCTAAGGACACTGCAGGTCCATCCGTCGTGAATGTAGTGTACCTGGGAAAACGCGTGAGAGTCCTGAGCTGCGAGGACCTGAACCCAGAGGCGAGGGTGACGAGGAACAGGGTGCGTATTAGAAAATCCATTTCTGAAGGTCTGTCCTGGTACCTAGTGGAAGATAGAGACGTTATAACCTTTTCTAGGGACCAAAAACGATGTCTCTTCTAAGGGGAGGATCATGGTGAAAGAGGCCACGCTTAAGGCGTTGAACTGAGCGTGGTCTAGGACAATTCCCCAGCCATATTTAAGAGGGTCAGCAAGGGCGGCAAGGTGAGTTGCAATTGTTTATGGCGCCCTCTTTTTCGTGTGGGAAAGAACAGAAAGAAACTCCAAGACAGTGGCCTCGGTGATTCTGTCTACACGCCTTTTTTTCACAAAGGATCGGAAACCTCTCGAATTAGATTCATATTGCCTTACTGAGGAAGGACGAAAGGCAGACAACATGCCCTCTACAGCTCTCGAGGGATAGAGGCGTCCTAGGGAGACCCGGAGAAATTCCATGCGTGAAGCGCCAGCGTGGAAAAGAGCCTGCCATGGCGAATCCCCTCGAGAGTATAAGGTTCTAGCGGGAGAGGGGAGGGACACCGTTTGTGAAGTTCCGCGAACCAGGGTTGTGCCGGCCACCACGGCGCTGCCAATATTACCCTGCCTCTGAAGGACCTCAGACGATGCAGTACTTTCAGAAGGATGTTCATACATGGAGGAGGGAACAGATAAATGAACTCCCACCTGTTCCATCGTTCGGTGAAGGCGTCCGGACCGCTCTCCGTTGTCCGGACTCCTCTGGCGAGGAACTTGGGAAGCCTGGCCGATGTCTTGGAGGCGAAGAGGTCGATCTGCGGTGTTCCCCACCTCCTGCATAGGTCGTCGAAATACTCTCCTCTGAGGGTCCATTCTACTGAGGAACCCTTGAAGCGGGAGAGGGCATCCACCCACTCGTTGTCCTCCCCTGGCAGGTGCATGGCCGACTGGGAAACGCGACGAGGCTCCGCCAGTTCAAATATCTGTTCCGAGAAGGACAGGAGGGTTTCTGAACGGGTGGTGCCCTGCCTGGCGAGGCAGTGGACAGTAGGGTGGATCGTTTTTTATGAAGATCTTAAGTTTTTTTTTTTAAGAAAGTTAGCATGGGGAGTCTTATTTCTTTGAGAATTGTCCCAAAAAGCATTCCTATGAAATTTCAAATATATTCTTCAACATTTGCAGGTGCCCCAAAGCATTCGTCTTTCGTTTTATGTCAAAATGTTGAATTTTCTTTACATTTTTTGCCTATCCCTATGCCTTTTTCTTCAGAAAGTTAGGATAGGAAGTGTTATCTCTGAGAATTGGCCTGAAAAGCACTCCTATGAAATTTCAAAAATAATGTTGAATATTTTCAGGTGCCCCAAACGATTAGGATTTTAATTTCATGCCAAAATGTTGAATTAACGTAATACTTTTTACCTATACGTTCCAAATTGTTTTATATACTGCATATGGGTAGAATACTTGTTTCAACATTGGTTCTCAAACAATGCCTATGATATTTTAATGTTTGTCATTTTCTAGGGGCGGTCCCATTATAGTTTGAGGGGAAATTGCACAAAGAAATAATTTATTTAGTTTTTTTCTGTAATATTGTTTATAATATACAACAGCTTACCCACATTTCAAGTAATCATAAGAAATTAAAGTTTGTTGATACTCTAAATCTAGCTCTTATTTGCAGTTTAGCTGTCTTAGTGGATTACAATTAGTAATGAGAAATTAGAGTAACCCAGAACTCACCACGTGGAGGTAGCTGTCATGGAGTTCCACCCTAGCCCAACCCAGCCACCCTATCTTGTGAAGGCTAGTTAGTATTTACTTTGGTGTATACTGTTTTTTTTAGTCAAAATATGGCATCGTTTGCGTGAAGTCAGTCGGGACCTGATCCAGCCATCTCTACGATCAGAGTCACAAACTGCCAATGATGCTTCTGTCACAAGTTTAATGTCTTTCAACTGCTTGGGTATGATTTGGGAATTTTTCATGTACAAAGAATTTTCCTGTCCTGATGTTGTCAGTTATGTCAGCATCTGAAAGATGCATTGTCATCGGAGGTTCTGTTACTTTGGTGTCTTGCCAGTCAATCATTTCTGTATAATCCTGACAGTAAAATTTGAGTGTTGGGGTTATGAACTGCAGTACACCTTCTTGGAGATCATTTATGGCTTTTAGGATACGCCGCCATCCAAGCTTCCGCAATATCTCCCTCTCATCTTGAATAATTACAAGCAACATTTTCTCTGAGTGTGCAAAGAAAGCATTCCGCTGAATTACAGGTAACACCACACACTTCACTTCATCATCAAATGTTTGAAGCAAGTGCAATGTCTGAAACAGATGCTTTGGTCCTAATTCAACCTGGGGCTGCATTTTAATTTTGAACCACATCGGGGTGTAGGCAACCATTACAAAATGTACCAGTGTTTTACGTTGTTCTGTTGGATGTTGTGTACCAGCATACAGGCGGAGAATCCTATTGGCTGTTGTGAGCCATCTGGAGTGGTTTAGGTTTCCTGGATTTCTCCTTGACAGTGTGTCAGGAAGAGTCCCTTTAGAGATTGCTTTTCCCAATTGGTCCTGCGAAGCCATGTGGCCCACTTGTTTTACCATCGAGTTTTTCAAAAAGGTGACGTAGTGACAGCTCATTGCCATGGAGCTGACAGATGAACCAATGAACTGGGTGGGCAAGGCTTTTCTCGATTTTACAAATCACCTGCTGCCGCCACCACAAAATATCTCAGAGAGGTTCAACTTGCTCACTGTTTCTGTATTTCACTCTCCGCTCACCAAGATCACAAGTGGACAAACTAGAACAAAACCAGGGAAATTAATGTTTTTCCTGCTGTGTATTCCCCCAGTGAGCATGCGTGGTGGACAGGAGTGACACTTATTTCTGCCAAGAGGTATTTCTCGCAACACCGGCCCGTGTAGTGGGCCACCACCGTCATGTCCCTTCCTGCACTGCATATTTTCGTCGCCCCGCAGTGTCGAATACATTTAAACTAATCCAACCTAACTTGACTGACCTAGCTAGCTGAGGTCTTCCCTCCCTCGAATCCCATGGGTGTTACGCTCTCCCTACCAGCCCCCCCCCCTACCCCATTGCGCCCGCAAGAAACTAACTTTTCAAAAATCGTTTGTGGCGTTTCTAGCAGTTTGCGACGCAGCTATATAGGGTTCAAAATACATAGAATAAAGTGTGAGTGGAGCCCCCCCCACACGTGAGATGCATACTCCATACGAGGGCGGACAAGGCCCCTGTATATAGATAGCAACTGTGCGGGGGAGAAGAACTGGCGGAGACGATACAGAACGCCCAACCTCGAGGAAGCTGATTTAGTGAGAGAGGAGATGCGAAGTTTCTAGTTAAGATTTTGAGTTAAGATTAGACCGAGGATGTTTAGTATTCAAGATGGTGAAAGCTGAGTGTTGTCGAAAAACAGGAGATAGGTGTTTAGAAGATTGTGTCGAGTTGATAGGTAGAGAAATTGGGTTTTTGAGGCATTGATGGACACAAGGTTCGTTTTACCCCAATCGGAAATGATAGTAAGGTTTGAGGTTAAGCGTTCTGCAGTCTCCAGTCTGGAGTCATGTAATTCCTGTTGAGAGGGTCTTCTGTTGAAAGAAGTTGAATAATGCAGAGCGGAGTCATCAGCGTATGAGTGGATAGGACAGTTTGTTATGGAAAAAAAATATCATTTATGAATAACAGGAAGAGAGTGGGCGATAGGACAGAGCCCTGTGGAACACCACTGTTAATAGGTTTAAGGGAAGAACAGTGACCGTCTACCACAGCAGAGATAGAACGGTCGGAAAGGAAACTGGAGATAAAGGAACAGAGAGAAGGATAGAATCCGAACGAGGGCAGTTTAGAAAGCAAAGACTTGTGCCAGACTCTATCGAAGGCTTTCTATATGGCTAGCGCAACTGAGAAAGTTTCACCGAAACGGCTAAGAGAAGATGACCAAGAATCAGTTGAGAGAGCAAGAAGATCGTTTTGCGAAACCCATACTGGCGATCAGATAGAAGGTTAGAAGTGGAAAGGTGCTTTTGAATCTTCCGGTTAAGGATTGATTCAAAAGCTTTAGATTTACAGGAAAGTAAAGCTATAGAGCGGTAGTTTGAGGGATTGGAACAGTCACCCTTCTTAGGCACAGGCTGTACGAAGGCGTACTTCCAGTAAGAAGGAAAGGTATATGTTGATAGGCAGAGGCGAAAGAGTTTGACCAGGTAGCACGGTTTTTAAGGACAATAGGAAGCACTCCATCAGGTCCATAAGCCTTCTGAGAGTTGACGCCAGAGAGGGCATAGAAAACATCATTCCTAAGAATCTTAATAACATGCATAAAGAAGTCAGAGGGGGGATAAGTAGGAGGAATATGCCCAGAATCGTCCAAAAGTTTGAGCGAAGAGTTCAGCCTTAGAAATATATGAGACGGCAGTGCTGCTGTCTGGGTTAAGAAGAGGCGGGAAAGAGGAAGAAGTGAGACTGGAGGAGATATTTTTGGCTATTTTTTTTTTTTTTTTTTTTTTTTTTTTAAAGCTAAGGAGACAGTTCAAGGGCGTAAAGAAAAATATATATAAAAAAAGCCCGCTACTTACTGCTCCTGAATAGAGGTCAAAGGAGTGTCCAAAAAGAGAGGTCAATTTCGGGAGGAGGGGTGTCCTGATACCCCCCTCATGAAAGAGGTGAAGTCGTTAGGCAGGAGGAAATACAGATGAAGGAAGATAGTTCCAGAGTTTACCAGCGTGAGGGATGAAAGAGTGAAGATGCTGGTTGACTCTTGCATAAGAGGTTTGGACAGTATAGGGATGAGCATGAGTAGAAAGTCGTGTGCAGCGGGGCCGCGGGAGGGGGGGAGGCATGCAGTTAGCAAGTTCAGAAGAGCAGTCAGCATGAAAATATCGATAGAAGATAAAAAGAGAGGCAACATGGCGGCGGAATTTGAGAGGTAGAAGACTATCAGTGTGAGAAGGAGAGCTGATGAGGCGAAGAGACTTTGACTCCACTCTGTCAAGGAGAGTTTTGTGAGTGGACCCCCCCCCCCTCACACACGCACACACACACACACACACACACACACACACACACACACACACACACACACACACACACACACACATGAGATGCATAGTCCATACGAGGGCGGACAAGGCCCCTGTAAATGGATAGCAACTGTGCTAAGTACCAAAATTCTTTAGAAGAATTAGAGAAAGCGAGGTGTTGACATTTGTTATGGATAATGGCGTTTTTGTTAAGTCGAAGAATAAAATTGGCACGATTCCGGGCGGAAATGTAAAGATCAAGGTTAGCGGGTGTTCGAAGGCTCTGGTACCTTTTGTGAGCTGCCTCTCTATCTTTGACATCACGAGAAGAAGTGCGATTAAACCAAGGCTTTTTAGCATGGGGAGTAAGGAAAGTACGTGGAATGTATACCTCCATTCCAGAGACACTCACATCTTTGATGCGCTGGGCACACACAGAGGGGTCTCTATTGTGGAAGCAGTAATCATTCCACGGGAAATCGGAAAAGTACATCCTCAGCTCGTCCCACCGAGCTGAAGCAAAATGCCAGAGGTATCGCCTCTTCGGTGGGTCCAGAGGATGTACAGGAGCAATAGGACAGGATACAGAAATAAGGTTACGATCGGAGGAGCCCAACGGAGAGAACAGTTTGACAGAGTAAGCAGAAGGGTTAGAGGTAAGGAAGATGTCTAGTATGTTGGGCCGGTCTCCAAGACGGTCGGGAATACGTGTGTAGCAAGCCACCGCTGAAACGGTCGTGTACTCTCCTCCGGTGAGACAAGGAAAATGGTGTGGCAGCACAGACTCAATTAGTGAATGTTTTGATGTTCTTGTCTCTCGTCGCGCTCCTTGTTGTCCGTGTTGCGTCTTTAATGTTTGTCTCTCTTGTTACTCGTTTATCTTCCACTGTCTGTCCTCGTCCTCCTATTGTTAACTCATACATATTGTTTACTACACACACTAACATGTATATGTCATCTACACCATACAACATCCATACACACGCATACACACACAAACACCTTTTCTATGTGTTTTGTTTGTCCTTATGACCTGTACGATTTTTATGTCAATAAACAACCCTGACGGATATTGACTTTCTCTATCCGTGAACCAATTAGCACTCGGAACACTCGCTGCCACCTACAATTGTTGACCCCGGAGTGTTGCTATGGTTCAAGGTGGCTTGTAAACCGGTGCCGCTTTCAAGGGCACACTCTCCCAGAGCGGTGGACCTGGGTCTGAAATGATCCATTCGTCTACCCTCTCCTGGGGCAATAAACCTCAACCTCTCTTGGGGTTCGTGAGGTTGAGTCCCAGGTCAGGAGAAGCATTACGCCGTGGGCGTAGTTGCCACCTTCAGGGTTCTCCCCCGCCCTCCCCCAGGCACCCTCTGTGCCCTTCTCCCGGCGCCTTCTGAGCCTCCTCCAGGTACCCTCTGAGCCCCCTCCAGGCACCCTCTGTGCCCCGTCCCCAGGCGCCTTCAGCACCTCCTCCAGGCACCTTCAGCGCCTCCTCCAGGCACCTTTAACGCCTCCTCTAGGCACCCTCTGTGTCCTCTCTCCAGGCCCCTTCTCCGCCCTTCAGGCACCTTCTGTGCCCCTGGGTGCTCCTCCCACCGCTCACCCATCCACCCACCCCGACCCCTCCTCCTCCCTGCCCTCCCGCTGGTCCGGCGACTGAGACACGCACACCGTGTGACACTACATAGACTCAGTGAACACTCAAACACAGTGCGACACATTACTGATACACACAGTGCCACACTGACTCAGTGTACACGGCACACATACTCAGAGAGACACGCAAACACAGTGTGACACCCCACTGGGATTACTGGCTGACCCCTGGATTTATCACCGCCCTTTGGGATTACCTTACTCTGCTGTGGAATCTTATGTACATTGCAGTGTCTCCAACAGTTCAGTGCAGCAAGTTCCCAGCAACAGTTAGTGTCACAGTGTTACCTACTAAGCGTACAGTGTTGTGTTACAGTGCCTTCTTGGACTCTCCCCGAGCCACTGAGGCCCCTGGCACGCGCCAGCGCCTATAGTACGCAGTCTGCTCGATTCACTCACGGACTTCCGCGGCCCCTAGCATGCGCCAGCGCCTATAGTACACGCAGTTCGTTCTACTCTCACGGACTGCCGCGGCCCCTGGCACATGCTAGCGCCCCTCACTCCTCAACCTGCTGTGGCCCCTGGCACGCTGGCAGCTAGTGCCTTCACACGCAGTTCCCTCGACGCTCTCTCGGACTGCCGTGGCCCCTAGCGCGTTTACGCCAGTGCCTTGTGCCCATCTCCACACCGTTCGACTTCACCATGCCTGACGACGACAACTTCCTCTACAACAGCGGTGTCCTTCAGAGCACCACTCTTCTGCTCAGGACCTGTCTACGTGGATCGCGATTCTGGAGTGCGGATTCAAGCCTTTCAGGATCTATTAAACAGCCAACCACTCAACTCACCTCAGCTCGACTCACCATAGCTGTTCTCACTGCGCTACTCACTCCAGCTCGACTCACCGTAGCTGTTCTCACTGCGCTACTCACTCCAGCTCGACTCACCGTAGCTGTTCTCACTGCGCTACTCACTCCAGCTCGACTCTCCGTAGCTGCTCTCACTGCGCTACTCACTCCAGCTCGACTCACCTTAGCTGTCCTCACCGCGCAACTCACCTCAGCTCGACTCACCGTAGCTGTTCTCTCTGTGCTACTCACTCCAGCTCGACTCTCCGTAGCTGCTCTCACTGCGCTACTCACTCCAGCTCGACTCACCTTAGCTTGTTGGTGGTAGCGAGTGTTCTAAGTGCTAATCGGTTCACGGATAGAGAAACTCATATCCGTCAGGGTTACTTTATTGGACAAAAATACATCAAGTCATTGAGACAAACACAACACAAGGAAAAGGTGTTTGTGAGGGTATGCGTTTGTGTGAATGTTGTTTGTGTAGGTTAACATTTAAGTGTTGGTGTATGTGTATAACAATGTGTAACGGTGGACAACAAAAGGACATAGACGGACAGTCAAAGGTAAACGAGTACAAGAATGATAAACATTGAAGACACGACGCGGACAGAGACAAGTGCTAACGATGAACATGAAAACACAGAATTTTAAAGTCTTCTGTGCAGTGCACCATTTTCTTATGTGTCACTGAGGGGAAGGAACACGTGATTCGAGCGGTGACTGCAACAAGCTGTCCTCACCGCGCAACTCATTTCAGCTCGACTCACGGTAGCTGTCCTCACCGCGCAGCTCACCCCAGCTCGACTCACCGCACCAGGGAAGATTTCGTTCCTCCTTTCTCGCCACTGGGGGGGAGTATCTGTAGCAAGCCCCCGCTGAGACGGTCGCGTACTCTCCTCCGGTGAGACAAAGAAAATGTTGTGGCAGCACAGACTCAATTAGTGAATGTTTTGATGTTCTTGTCTCTCGTCGCGCTCCTTGTTGTCCGTGTTGCGTCTTTAAGGTTTTTTTTTTTTTTTTTACAGCTAAGGAGACAGTTCAAGGGCGTAAAAAAAAAAAAAAAGCCCGCTACTTACTGCTCCTGAATAGAGGTCAAAGGGGTGTCCAAAAAGAGAGGTCAATTTCGGGAGGAGAGGTGTCCTGATACCCTCCTTTTGAAAGAGGTCAAGTCGTAGGCAGGAGGAAATACAGATGAAGGAAGATTGTTCCTGAGTTTACCAGCGTGAGGGATGAAAGAGTGAAGATGCTGCTTGACTCTTGCATAAGGGGTTTGGACAGTATAGGGATAAGCATGAGTAGAAAGTCGTGTGCAGCGGGGCCGCGGGAGCGGGGGAGGCATGCAGTTAGCAAGTTCAGAAGAGCAGTCAGCATGAAAATATCAATAAAAGATAGAAAGAGAGGCAACATGGCGGCAGAATTTGAGAGGTAGAAGACTATCGGTATGAGAAGGAGAGCTGATGAGACGAAGAGCCTTTGACTCCACTCTGTCAAAGAGAGCTGTGTGAGTGCCCCCCCCCCCCCTACACATGAGATGCATATTCCATACGAGGGCGGACAAGGCCCCTGTAAATGGATAGCAACTGTGCGGGGGAGAACTGGCGGAGACGATACAGAACGCCTAGCCTCGAGGAAGCTGATTTAGTAAGAGATGAGATATGATGTTTCCAGTTGAGATTATGAGTTAAGGATAGACCGATGTTTAGTGTTAAAGAAGGTGATAGCTAAGTCTTGTCAAAGAATTGGGGATAGTTGTTTGGAAGATTGTGTCGAGTGGATAGGTGGATAAACTGTGTTTTTGAGGCGTTAAAGGACACCATGTTCCTCTTGCCCCAATCGGAAATAATAGTAAGGTCTGAGGCTAAGAGTTCTGTTGCCTCCAGCCTTGAATCGTTACGTTCCTGTAGGCTGGGTCTTCTATTAAAAGAAGTCGAGTAATGCAGAGTGGAGTCGTCGGCGTAAGAATGGATAGGACAGTTCGTTTTGGAAAGATCATCAATGAACAACAGGAATAGAGTGGGAGATAGGACAGAACTCTGTGGAACACCACTGTTAATAGGTTTAGGGGAAGAACAGTGACCGTCTACCACAGCAGAAATAGAACGGTCAGAAATGAAGCTGGAGATAAAGGTACAGAGAGAAGGATGGAAACCGTAGGCGGGTAGTTTGTAAAGCAAAGATTTGTGCCAGACCCTATCAAAAGCTTTTGACATGTCCAATGCAATAGCAAAGGTTTCACCGAAACGGCTAAGAGAGGATGACCAAGAGTCATTTAGGAAGGCAAGGAGATCACCAGTAGAACGCCACTTGCGAAACCCATACTGGCAATCACATAGAAGGTCAGAAGTTGAAAGGTGCTTTTGAATCTTCCGGTTAAGGATTGATATAAAAGCATTAGATAGACAAGAAAATAAAGCTATAGGACGGTAGTTTGAGGATTGGAACGGTCACCTTTCTTAGGCACGGGCTGTATGAAGGGATACTTCCAGCAAGAAGGAAAGGTAGATGTTGACAGGCAGAGGCGAAAGATTTTGACCAGGCAGGGTGACAGCACGGAGGCACAGTTTTTAAGGACAATAAGAGGCACTCCATCAGGTCCATAAGCCTTCTGAGGATTGAGGCCAGAGAGGGCATATAAAACATCATTTTGAAGAATCTTTATAACAGGCATAAAGGAGTCAGAGGGGGGATGCGTAGGAGGAATATGCCCAGAATCGTCCAGAGTGGAGTTTTTAGAAAAAGTTTGAGAGAAGAGTTCAGCCTTAGAGATAGATGAGACGGCAGTGTTGCCGTCAGGACTGAAGAGTGGAGGGAAAGATGAAGAAGTGAAGTTGGAAATGTTTTTGGATAGATGCCAGAAGTCACGGGAAGAGTTAGAGAAAGCAAGGTTTTGGCATTTTCTATTAATGAAAGAGTTTTTGGTTAGTCGGAGAATAGATTTGGCACGATTCTGGGCAGAAATGTAAAGTTCATGGTTAGCATTAGTTCGAAGGCTCTGGTACCTTTTGTGAGCTGACTCTCGATCATTGACAGCACGAGAACAAGCGTGATTAAACCAAGGCTTTTTAGCGTGAGGAGTAGAGAAAGTACGTGGAATGTATGCCTCCATTCCAGAGACAATCACCTCTGTGATGCGCTGAGCACACACAGAGGGGTCTCTATCCTGGAAGCAATAATAATTCCACGGGAAATAGGAAAAGTACATCCTCAGGTCGTCCCACCGAGTTGAAGCAAAATGCTTGAAGCATCACCTCTTCGGTGGGTCCAGAGGGTGTACAGGAGCGATAGGACAGGATACAGAAATAAGATTGTGATCGAGGGAGCCCAACGGAGAGAAAAGTTTGACAGCAGAAGCAGAAGGGTTAGAGGTAAGGAAGAGGTCTAGAATGTTGGGCCGGTCTCCAAGACGATCGGGAATACGTGTAGGGTGCTGGACCAACTGCTCTAGATCGCTGAGGATAGGAAAGTTGTAGGCTTGTTCACCAGGATGGTCAGTGAAAGAGAATGAAAGCCAAAGCTGGTGGTGAACATTGAAATCTCTTAGGATGGAGATTTCAGCGAAGGGAGAGTGGGTCAATATGTGTTCCACTTTAGGGCTCAAGCAGTCAAAGAATTTTACATAGTTGGTAGAGTTAGGTAAGAGATAAACAGCACAGATGTCTTTAATAATAGAATGACAATGAAGTCTTAGCCAGATGGTTGAAAATTCTGAAGAATCAAGGTTGTGGGCACGAGAGCAAGTGATGTCGTTGCGCACGTAGGCGCAACATCCAGCTTTGGATTGAAATTTAGGATAGAGATAGTAGGAGGGAACAGAGTAGAGATTGCTGTCAGTAGCCTCAGAAATCTGTGTTTGGGTGAGGAAAAGAAGGTGAGGTTTAGAGGAGGAGAGATGGTGTTCCACATAATGAAAATTAGAACGAATACCGCGATTGTTGCAGAAATTGAGAAGAAAGAGGTTTGAAGAGTTATCAAAACACCTCTCGGGTCGACAGCCAGAAAGGGAGTCCTCCCTGGGGGAATTTGTGGTCCCACTCCAAGCGGGAACTCCGAGGCAAGGTGAAGGTGCGCCATTTTGAAATTTTAATTTTGGGAAAAGGTGAATATGTTGTGTGAATGTAGTG
Source organism: Eriocheir sinensis (assembly GCF_024679095.1). NCBI lineage: Eukaryota > Metazoa > Arthropoda > Malacostraca > Decapoda > Varunidae > Eriocheir > Eriocheir sinensis. The sequence continues at coordinate 13,436,858 of NC_066531.1, read as the reverse complement.
TGGTGTGGATAGAGAGAGGAGATGTATTTAGAGAGCATGCTGAACTACTCGCTGGTGTTGGTGAGACAATAGGGAAACGGTTAGCGAGGACATGGGAAGGGTTTTTGGAGGGCTTCAGCTCCCTTCTCACCTCCCATATATATCTCACCGGGAGTGGCTTGCGCCCGTTCGGCAGGTGTCCTCCTACCTAATCCAGCCTGTGTCCGTTTGTCTCTCTTGTTACTCATTTATCTTCCACTGTCTGTCCTCGTCCTCCTATTGTTAACTCGTACATATTGTTCACTACACACACTAACATTTATATGTCATCTACACCATACAACATTCATACACACGCATACACACACAAACACCTTTTCTATGTATTTTGTTTGTTCTTATGACCTGTACGATTTTTATGTCAATAAAAAAGCCTGACAGATATTGTCTTTCTCTATCCATGAACCAATTAGCACGTAGAACACTCGCTACCGGCTACACGTGTAGGGTGCTGAACCAACTGCTCTAGGTCGTTGAGGAGGGCAAATTTGTAGGCTTGTTCACCAGGCTGGTCAGTGAAAGAGGATGAAAGCCAAAGCTGGCGGTGAACATTGAAATCTCCGAAGATGGAGATTTCAGAGAAGGGAGAGTGGGTCAAAATGTGCTCCACTTTAGAGTTAAAGTAGTCAAAGAATTTTACATAGTTAATTGAGCTGGGTGAGAGATAAACAGCACAGATGTATTTAGTAATAGTATGACAATGAAGTCTTAGCCAGATGGTGGAAAATTCAGAAGAGTAAAGGTCGTGAGAGCAAGTGATGTCGTTGCGCACGTAGACGCAGCATACAGCTTTGGATTGAAATTTAGGATAGAGATAGTAGGAGGGAACAGAGTAGAGATTGCTGTCAGTAGCCTCAGAGACCTGCGTTTCGGTGAGGAAGAAAAGGTGAGGTTTAGAGGAGGAGAGATGGTGCTTCACATAATGAAAATTGTGTATCCTACATATCATGAAAATATGAAATACAAGTACTTACGTACAAAATAACATATACAAGAGGTCGTTGTGGTTAATGCTGTCCATATGTTTGTCAACAAATGGTGGGCGATGGACTGACGGAGTGGATCATCCGTGCCGAGCGGCCGCTATTTCGCTGACGTCATTTTGAGGTCATTATTAACGTCGACGGATCCGTCAAAACCTTCCTTTACTTGCAGCCCTCTCTCCCTCTTATCACCTCCCTTACTCCTTACCTCCCTCCATCCCCTCCTTTCCTCCTTTTTTCTCTCTCTCCTCCCTTTTACTCCATCCCCTTCTTTCTCTCCCTCTCCCCTCCCTTCTCTTCCATCTTCTCTCCTCCCTTACTCTTTCTCTCCTTCTCCTTCCTTTTCCTCCTCTCCTCCCTTCCCAGTTCCCACCTCCCTCCTCCCTTACATTCTCTCCCTCTCCTCCCTTACTCTTTCTCAGTCACGTTGTTTTGTTTTGAGGTGAGCCGAGTACCGCCCCCCGCCCCCTCCCCCCACCCCCGTCCCCCCTTGACCAGCTCTATTGTTATATATTTCCGTTATTACTATTTCCCTTCCTTCTGTTTCCTCCATTCCTTCTTTCCTTTTCTTTATTCTTCTGTAATTCTCTCCTTTCTCCGTCTTTTTTCTTTTCTCTTCTTCCTCTCTTCTCCTTTATCACAATTATCATATTACTCTTATTGTAATCATTATTATTATTATTATTATTATTATTATTATTATTATTATTATTATTATTATTATTATTATCATCGTCATTATTATCTCTCTCATATAGAAGAAGAAAAAAACTATTAAAACAAGAACAAGAAAAAAACGACCTCTATCTGTGGAAAATGATTATAATTGGTTTCATGCACTTAATTAATATTCCTTCCTTTACTGTTTTATATTATCATATTACGAGTCTTATCATTTCCTCCACTGCATGAATATTGCACACATGTTTCTTGTATTAACTGAACATCACACAGTATGCGCTAACCACTCTTGCAGGAACGCTGTTACAGTGGCGGATGACTCATTTCGAGGAAGGAGGGAGGGAGGGAGGGAGGGAGGGGGCGGGAGAACAATTTTATTATCTTTATTCTTTGTTCCAAATCTCATAACAGAAGGGTGTCGATCCAGTGCAGATGTAGCTAACAGATGTGGAGTAAAGGACCTGCATGGAAACAGTGCTCAGAAGGGAAAGACTCCGATGGTTTGGACAAGTAAAGAGAGCAGGGGAGGATACAGTGCTGGGAGTTGTGGAGAGAATGGTAAGATAGGGTGTCCGGTGCAGATGTAGCTTACAGATGTGGAGTAGAGGACCTGGAAACAATTTTTTTTTCTTTTTTTACATGTTGTCTAAAGCGCCGGTAGGAATTTTTTCATTAGGGCCCTGATGGTCGGCCCAAGCCCGTTATGGCGCAGACAATTGTTTATAGTGGCGCAATTATTATTGGCTCATGCTGCCCCCCGGAGCTCATTCTTAATTTCACTTGCATAGCTTCTAGAGACCGGGTTGGTGGGTAGTCTTCAGGACAGCATATGGGTAGTCTTAGGCGGTGACTGAAAAATCCCATCATCCCCTCATCATCATCAACGCTGCGAATGCGGGGCCGGCACGCTAACCACTCCGCCACCACCTCAGAAGGGAAAGACTCCGATGGTTTGGACATGTGGAGAGAGCAGGGGAGGATACAGTGCTGGGAGGTTTGGAGAGATTGGCAAGACGGGGTGCCCAGTGCAGATGGAACTAACAGATGTGGAGTAGAGGACCTGGAGACAGTGCTCAGAAGGGAAATACTCCGATGGTTTGGACATGTGAAGGGAGCAGGGGAGGATACAGTGCTGGGAGTTGTGGAGAGATTGGCAAGACAGGGTATCTAGTGCAGCTAGATGTGGCTAACAGATGTGGAGTAGAGAACCTGGAAACAGTGCTAAGAAGGGAGACTCCTATAGTTTGGACATGTGAAGAGCAGGGGAGGATACAGTGCTGGGAGTTTTGGAGAGATTGAAAGTAAAAAGAAGGAGACCAATTGGTAGACCTAGGAAAAGGTGGAGAAGGTGTATACAGGAAGACTTGGCAGTGATGGGATTGGATGAGCATCAGGCAGAAGACAGAGCAGAATAGAGGAGACCCATAAAGCGTCCAACCGCTCAGGAAGAGTGAAAACGGACGTTAAACGAAATTATGATGATGATGATGATATCTCATAATAGAAGAAGAAAATAACAGAACTAAGAACATTAAGTGACCTTGGATACGTTCAGTTCACTCCCGACGCAGTAAAGTTACTGTCAGTGGAAATGGAGTTGATCGTTTCCGCACTGACTACTTCTGCGGGGAGGCTGTTCCAGTGGCGGACGACTCGGTTCGAGGAAGGAAGTATGGAGGAGGGAGGGATGGGAGCGAGAGTTTTTATTCTTTTCGTTAATCTTTGTTCTCTCGTTCCATCTCATCCTTCCACATGCTCACTGCCACATATTCTTCACTGCTCTGTTACTTAACTTAAATTGCTGATCATTTCACTTGACTTTCAGATTAAATAAGTTAACTTCCTCTGCATTGCGCCACGTAGGGCTACAGCAGACGCTTTTAAAATTAGGAACAGCAGACGCTTTTAAAATTAGGAACAGCAGACGCTTTTAAAATTAGGAACAGCAGACGCATTATAAATTAGGAACAGCAGACGCTTTTAAAATTAGGAACAGCAGACGCTTTTAAAATTAGGAACAGCAGACGCTTTTAAAATTAGGAACAGCAGACGCATTATACATAAGGAACAGCAGACGCATTATACATTAGGAACAGCAGACGCTTTTAAAATTAGGAACAGCAGACGCATTATAAATTAGGAACAGCTGACGCATTATACATTAGGAACAGCAGACGCATTATACATTAGGAACAGCAGACGCTTTTAAAATTAGGAACAGCAGACACATTATAAATTAGGAACAGCAGACACATTATAAATTAGGAACAGCAGACATACTATAGATTAGGAACAGCAGACACATTATACATTAGGAACAGCAGACACATTATACATTAGGAACAGCAGACACATTATACATTAGGAACAGCAGACACATTATACATTAGGAACAGCAGACGCATTTAAAATTAGGAACAGCAGCCGCATTTAAAATTAGGAAGAATAATCACTTAATCTTTGTTTGTTTCTCAAGTTAATTTAACATGATTCTGAGGAGAAGTAGGGACCCGTTTATTATATATATATATATATATATATATATATATATATATATATATATATATATATATATATATATATATATATATATATATATATCCAGTTTCCATTCCGGCCGTTCTCTCTCTGCGGTGGTAGACGGTCACTGATCTTTCCCTAAACCTAACAACAGTGGTGTTCCACATGGGTCTGTCCTATCACCCACTCTCTTCTTTCTATTCATCAATGATCTTTCCATAACAAACTGTCCTGTCCACTCATACGCCGACGTCTCCACTCTGCATTATTCAACTTCTTCCAATAGAAGGCCTACCCAACAGGAGGTACACGACTCCAGACTGGAGTCTGCAGAACGCTTAACCTCAGACCTTGCTATCATTTCCGATTGGGGTAGAAGGAACCTTGTGTCCTTCAGTGCCTCAAAACCTCAATTTATCCACCTATCAACTCGACACAATCTTCCAAACGCTTATCCCCTATTCTTCGACAACACTCAGCTGTCACCTTCATCAACACTAAATATTATCGGTCTATTCTTAACTCAAAATCTCGAACTGGAAACTTCATATCTCCTCTCTCGCTAAATCAGCTTCATCGAGGTTGGGCGTTCTGTATCGTCTCCTCCAGTTCTTCTCCCTCGCACTGTTGCTATCCATGCACTGGGGCCTTGTCCGCCCTCGTATCGAGTATGCATCTCACGTGTAGGGGGGCTCCACTCACACAGCTTTTCTGGACAGAGTGGGGTCTAAGGCTCTTCGTGTCATCAGCTCTCCTCCTCCAACTGATAGTCTTCTACCTCTTAAATTCCTTCGCGATGTTGCCTCTCATTCAATTTTCTATCGCTATTTTCACGCTGACTGCTCTTCTGAACTTGCTAACAGCATGCCTCCCCCCCTCCCGCGGCCCCGCTGCACACGACTTTCTACTCATGCTCATCCCTATACTGTCCAAACCCCTTATGCAAGAGTTAACCAGCATCTTCACTCTTTCATCCCTCACGGTGGTAAACTCTGGAACAATCTTCCTTCATCTGTATTTCCTCCTGCCTACGACTTGAACTCTTTCAAGAGGAGAGTATCAGGAGAGGAGAGTATCAGGACACCTCTCCTCCCGAAATTGACCCCTCTTTCGGCCACCTCTTTTGAATTTTTTTTTTTTTAGGAGCAGCAAGTAGCGGGCTTTTTTTTTATATTAGTTTCCTTTCTTTGTGCCCTTGAGCTGTCTCCTGTGTTGTAAAAACACTCACTCACTCATTCACTCACCGTTCTTTGCGACGCGCACCAGGTCGTCGAGGCCACTGAGTGGGATGTGACTTTCGCCCATACCGCCCGAGATGACCACCAGGTCGTATGTGTCTGAGAGAGAGAGAGAGAGAGAGAGAGAGAGAGAGAGAGAGAGAGAGAGAGAGAGAGAGAGAGAATGTAGAAGAAAAATACGTATATTAATATTTACATATGCAACAACAAAAATAACAATAATTCCACTCACACAACTCTCCTGGACAGAGTGGAGTCTTAAAGGCTCTTCGTCTCATCAGCTTTCCTCCTCTTACTGACAACCTTCTACCTCTTAAATTCCGCCGCTATGTTGCCTCTTTTTCTACCTTCTATCGATATCTTCATGATGACTGGTTTTCTGAACTTCCTAACTGCATTCCTCCATCCGTCCCGCGGCCCCGCTGCACACGACTTTCTACTCATGCTCATCCCTATACTATACAAACCCCTTATGCAAGAGGTAAACTCTGGAACAACCTTCCTTCGTCTGTATTTCCTCCTGCTTATGACTTGACTTATTTCAAGAAGAGTGTATCAAGACACCTCTCCACTCGAAATTGACCTCTATTTTGGCTACTCTTTACTTTTATCTTTCATGGGAGCGGCGAGTAGCGGGCTTTTTTTGTACTCTTTTTGTTGCCCTTGAGCCGTGTCCTTTGATGTAAAAAAAAAAAAAATTACTAATACCTTTGGGTACGGTGGAGTGTCCGCTGCCGATAAACTCCAGGAAGTCATTGGTATAGATGCCAGTCTCCCGCTGCTTCATCATGCCCTCCGACGGGTCCACAGCGTCTATGTGCCTGTGGGAGTGGCTGTAGTAGTTGTAATAGTAGCAGTAGTAGTATAAGTTATAGCAGTAGTAGTGGTTGTTGGGAATCAGTAAATTTACCCTACCCAACAGTTAGGTCACTCGCAAAGTGAATAACACACCCGTCAGACAATCCCAAAGAAACAAGTGCTTACCAGCTATTAGGTGGTGAAGGTATCCAACAAGCACCTCCAGACAGCCGAACAAATAATAATCCTATCGGATCCGTGTAGTAAAATCTATCTGTCTCAAATAACTGCTGGGGGCACTTAGCTGAGAAGCGGGTTTCAAAAGATATTGTTGTCTATGAAGTCTCGTTGCCGGGTGTAGTATTCCTCGAGTCAGGTAATAGAAGGCACACTGCGTCCGAGTTAATGGGTGGGCTGCAGTGCCTTGGTCTTTACTTTGTGAAGGCCGGTGGTGGAGTGAGAGAAAACCAACCACGTGGGTCTGAAGCGATATTTGGATTACTCTCGCCAGATGGCGTGGCTTTCCTCTCTGTTTCCATCGGTTAAATTATCCTTGCTCTTTAATTATAATTCAGCGAGGACAATTAGTTATTATTTCGTGAAAGGAAACAATTCACTATTGTTATTCCTTTCTTGGTAAATATGGTCAGTCTCCAGGCAGTGAATAAGTTGATCTGTCTCGGTTTGGGAGCCGATGACCGAAGTATTTAAGTACCATCCAAGGCTTATTTGAGCTCAAACGATACTCATAGTTGGCTTGAACTCTCGGCCCAAGACTAGTTCCATAAGGGAAATAGTTAATTTGTCTAGTCCCCCGGTTAACTGGCCTAATTCCTAACATAGTATAGTCTATCAATTTTAACTTGAGCCCTTGGGCGCGACACAAGGATTCCCCACGAGGCCGCGCTGGTGCCACTTCACTCCATTACTCTCCTCAGAGAGGGTGGCTATCTCTCTCTCTCTCTCTCTCTCTCTCTCTCTCTCTCTCTCTCTCTCTCTCTCTCTCTCTCTGCATGGCTGCGCAGGGCGCGAGAGTGAGATCTACTTGATTTGTCCATTGCGGCGTAACGTTGAATGGTGCGGCCTGGCGCCTGTTGCCAAGGTCCGTCAGGCGGCAACGTTGCATGAGCTACGTTGCCAAGTGATATGGAAGGTTTACTGAGTCGTTGTCTTTCCCTCTAATCCTGAGCCATTCATAACATCACGCAGTCGTATTATGAATGTATATATATTCCATAAATATATAACGTACAGACTAACAGTGAGACAGAACGCCATGAGTAGGTCATCGCTAGATCTGTAATCAATGGGGGTTTCCCCGGGCCAAGTCACAGGGCTCAATTTTAAGTTAGAGTCGATGGACTATAGTAATGCCGCTCCTGCCCGCTCCCAGTTCCCACCCAGCGGCCCTGCCTCTACACAAGCTGCTGTAATTTCCAATGCATCATCTTCATCTCTTGGCGTTGGACTCGTGTTGAGGCTGAGGCACTGGCAGGCAGGAGGCAGTGGACTGGAGGATATTTAAGTATGGTGACCGGACATCCCCCTGTCTGCGGCCCTGTGGCACCCACCTGAAGCCTTCCCGGTGGAGTTCGCGACCTACACAGCCCGTCCCGGCGGCCACGTCCAGCACCCTGGCCTTGGCTCGCCGCTCCGGGGGTACCCAACGCAGCGCCTCCTCCAGCGTGATGGCGGGGCCACGGTACCCGCCTTTCCAGATCATCTAAGGGGACGGGGAAGCAGATGTTTACAGGTGCGTACCCCAGGGGCCACATCACTTCACTCCCGGACCTTACGGAGTAGTCGTGTAACGGGCTTGTCGGGGGGCGTTTAAAGGGTGTTGATTAAGACTTCAGCTTCCTTAAGGCGAATTATATTCGTAGCCTTTATGTACAAGAAGCGACGGAGCGAGAGCGACTGTCGTTGTGTGTCAGTCGGACTCTCGTGAAGGAGTGGCGAGTTACAGGTTGGAAAATAATGGTTACAATTGGTCACGTATATCAAGGTGACCTCCACGCACCATCGGAGTGCTAAGTATACAAAACTGAGACGGTAAACACTGACGGACGACATTCCTATAAGGTGGCGTGATCTATCTGTCGTGGGTTTTTTCCATTGACAATTGTATGCCTAATTCGTGGTGATAATAAATAATAATAATACATTGATATCCTACTATAACACTGCTCGGTCACCTACCAGTGATCGCGACCTCGCGATATATAAAAATCGAAATAGCAGTCTAGGTACCACGAACATACATAGAGGGAGTTTGTCAAGCAGACTGCCTATGATACAATCATATTAAAACACTGGCTATGTAAGAACAGATGTGGAATTATAATATAAATAGGGAGAGGGAAACCACAACGTGTGTGACATGAAACATAAGAAACCTCTCAAAAGATAAATATAAGGACACATGTATAAGAAACTATCAACTGGCATAGTTACAGACAATGAAACGTTGATCTAGCTCCTAAAAAAAAAAATACAGTAGTGAAACACAGTACAATGTTAAGTATAGGAGCAGCCAGGTTTCTGTCCCCTGACTTGTCTGAGAAAAGGAAAAACTACCTTGCCAGTGGCCTCCCTGCATCCAGGCGCCGCGTCTGCACAACCAAATAATCGTGCAGGACAGAGTTTCTCCTAATAAGGTAGCACATGACGACGAGACTGACGAACATCAGAAACATTGGTACAAAAAATCCAGGGTACAGGTAGGGGAGATGCAAATAATCAGGCAGCGTTTCCTCCAGGGTTGCCGCAAACTCTGTTTTGTTCGCGAAAGACAGTGAATTAAGGGAATTAGTCACATACGAGATGCTGGAGAAATGAATGTCATCGAGAGACCGTAGAGGAAACACTCGATGGGAAATATTGGCCGTGAAAACCAGACGAATCCGGGACGGGTACGTTGTTATGTTAGTGGAGCGGATATAGCATGCTTCCGCTATGGCATAGTGACCAGTAACCCGTTGATAAGTGGTACCCTCCGGGCAGATGACCGATACATAGAAGGACTGAGGGAAATAGAAATAATGCAGACCCTGAAAGTTCTTATGGAAAACAGGCGTTGGTGTTAGCTGCTTGTAAGGGCACAGGGAAAGAGCGTCAGACGCGTTCACGCGGGTGAGGGCGATCTCGCATACCCCACCCCGAACTGGAAGGAAGGCAAAGAGAGACGCAGAGCAATAGAATCGCCCGAAGACCGTCTCCTTGCAATACTGCAAGAGTGAGTAGCTACCCGTTGAATACAGAGCGAAATCCTTCGCGATTAGAACAAGAGACGGGGACGTGTCCAGGGCCAACACACTGTCCTTTGCCGAAAAAGGGAACGGGACAATTTCGTGTGCCTCAAACACGTCCGCCGTCTGAAATGGAACATGAATGATTATGGCATCAGGGGTGAGGCTGGACTCAATCAAGGGGTAAAAATATTGACTCATGTCCGGGGTGAATAAAGGCGTCAGGCTATAATTTTGATACCCGATCTGGACAGTCGTTCTCAAATCGTGTAGAGGGAACAAGGCAGGTGTGACTCTACCGTGCGCTGCGTCAACCACGTTGCTAATAACCTGCTGATTTGCCGTTGCGACGGAGGTAATGACGTTTTCCAATACATGCAAGGCCTGATCTAGGAGGAGAAACTGATTCACCTGGTCGATCTGTTTGACAACTATGTTGATAACCTCTACCATCTTATTGGTCTGCTCTAGCAGTACCGCAATGTTAGTATGCAATTGCGCAAGTTTCCTACAATTGGCGTTGATCACCCTGCGATTTCGAGCAGCAAAGGAAAGTACATGAGCGTAGTGGTCCCGCAAATCGCGAACGTCCTCGTCGGTAGCCGTACCGAAAAGGAACTTTGAGGCGGACCCAACGATGTTGAGCAACCCCCTCTTTACCCGAGAGTGAACTGAGTGAAAACTATAATCCATGTTTACCTCATCAACTTTTCCCCGTAAGAACAGAATCCTATCCTCCAGTAGTTGAAAAAGAGTCAGAGAGTTGGTACTAGAAGGAGCCTTTGATTCCCTAGTCTTGGTAGCCCGGATGGCGTCTGCCATGCCGAGTAGTTTTTCTGAGACTATCCTGATTGTGTCCGTGGTGTTGGTCAAGGAAGTATATGGATATTTTACGAGGAGCACATCTTCAATGAGGAAGACCTCTCCTATGTGTGCCGTGAGGGCACCAGGCTTCAGGTGGATGGGTGTTGTTGCAAGCAGGGAGCCGAGGGACAATAAGATGGTCAGAAAACGCAACATCATGATCTGAAAGTGGTGGGAATGAAGTATTTAAACCCGTGGTCTCAAGTTATAGCTATGGGTGTTGGGATTATCTTGTTGAACATTTGACTCTGAGGGGGAAGTACCAATATCAAGGTCCAAAGGTGAGGGAATTACTTTCAGACGATCACTGTGAACTTCTAGACTGACTCCACTATTCGACTCGAGAACCTCGAACCGATTTCAACAGACATTCCGAACAACTCGGTAAGGACCCACAAATTTAGACCCCAGTTTCGAACTCCTTTCCGATTGCTTAATCATGACTGTGTCACCCTCTTTGAAATTCACCGACGGCCTGTTTGTGTTGTTTTGACATCATTTCAACCTTCGTAGCTTTTAACGTACACCTAACTTCTGAGTGTATCTTGGAAAACATATGCATCTGCTGTTGTGCGTACCTATCAATGTTGTAGAGAGGTTGCTGTGGGGTTGTTAGGAAGTCGTACGGAAGACGTTTCTCCACCCCATACAAGATGTAGTAGGGAGACTTGCCCTTAGAGTCGTTTACCGACGTATTTATGGAAGCGGCTATATGCGATAGCCAATCCTCCCAATTATCGTGGAGATCGTTCACGATAGGCCTGAGGACCTGTAAGATTTTCCTATTAGCCCTCTCCGCCAACCCATTAGCAGCTGGGTGGTAAGCTGTGATGAAGGATTGCGTGATGTTAAACTGAGCGCATATTTCGCTCAATACTGAGTTCCTAAACTCGGTGCCATTGTCACTCAGAAGAATTCGAGGAGACGAATGTGGACACAACACGTGAGTCACGAGGGCATGGGCCACGCGTGTGGCTGTCTTGTCCTTGAGAGGCGCTAGAACTAGAAACCTAGAGAACTGGTCGACGCACACCAATAAGTAGCGCGAGCCATGTTGGCTCTGGGGGAGCTGTAGTAAGTCTATATTAACAACATCCCATGGCGCCTCTGGTGCTGGGTATTGCAACATAGGTGCTGGCCCTTTGACGGACCCCTTGTGCTTAGCACAAACGACACAATGTGCGACATGTTTTTCTACATCAACCCGTAATGTGGGCCAGTAGAATTTTCGGCTGGTGACAGATAGCGTCTTGTCTCTTCCTGGGTGACCCGCAATGGGAGTGTTATGGACCAGCTTAAGCGTCACGGGGACGTATATGTCTGGGATGACCAGTTGGTCTATAGGTACCGGTTTGGTTGGCCATGACCTACAAAGGAGGTTGTCCTCTGATAGGAAGAATTGTGAAAAGGGAACTGGCAATTCAGGAAGGTTTGATTCGTCTCCCGACTCGAGGGCGTAAATTAACCTCTTCCACACAGGGTGGTCACGCTGAGCAGTGTGTAGCTCAGGTGAAGTGAAGTTGTGGATGACCTCTGGGGTGGTAATCGCGCCTATCGGAACATTCCGAGATAAGGCATCTGCGACCACATTTGTTTTCCCGGTGATGTATTTTATCTCCGGATTGTATGCTTGGATCGTTAAGAACCATCTTGCCAGACGACCGTGTAGGTTTTTTCCCTTGAAAAGATCAGTTATGGCCGCGTGGTCCGTAAACACCACAATTTTGTACCCCATCACAATGTCACGAAAATGCTTCAGAGCCCACACAATGGCAAGAGCCTCTAGGTGGGTAACAGAATAGTTCTTTCCGGAGCTGTAAGTACTCGACTGGCGAACGCTATCACATGCTTTTGCCGGACATATCTGTTTGCATCAGCGCGGCTCCTACTCCACTAGCCGAAGCGTCGGTACAAAGCTGAAAGGGGTCTTTGAAATCCGGAAAGACAAGGACCGGAGCCCGTGTAAGCGCTTTCTTTAAATCCTCAAAACTCGTTTGTTGAGCTGGGAGCCACTGAAATGGTACGTCTTTCTTTAAAAGATGCGTTAGGGGACTCGCGCGAGCTGCGAAGTCCTTAATGAAAGGCCTGTAATAACCTGCGACACCCAAGAAAGACCGTACCTTGTCCGCAGACGTAGGCTGAGGGAACTCGGCAATAGCCTTTATTTTGTCGTCCACTGTGTGGATGCCGAATTCGTCCACGACATGCCCCAAGAACTTGATCCGAGGCTTTAAAAATTCACATTTGGTGATTTTGAGCTTTAATCCGACCTCTTGAAGTCTGTGTAGGACTGCTTTTAGTGTTTCCATGTGTGCATGCACGTCTTTACTTGCTATGATGATGTCGTCTAAATACACATAGACAGAGTTGCCCAGCAAGTCACCAAAAATACTGTTCAATGTCCTTTGGAAAGTCAAGGGAGCTCCTTTGAGCCCGAACGGCATCCTCGTCCACTCATAGTGGCCATGAGGCGTGCTGAAAGCCGTTATTTCACGTGACTCGGGGGCCATGGGCAGTTGCCAGTAGCCACTGACCAAGTCAAGACTCGTAAAGACTTTATTTCCTCTACCGAGACACATCAGAAGATCTCTAAGAACGGGAAGCGGAAAATGATCATCCACGGTCGCGATGTTCACACGCCGGAAATCAATCACAGGACGATAAGAGCCGTCTTTCTTTGGAACCAGGAACAAGGGCGAATTCCACGGGGAATTCGATTCTTTGATGACACCTTGTTCTAACATTTCAGAGATAAGTTGTTGCACCACCTCCCTCTGACTGTGGGGGAGCTTGTACGCATTGATATATACAGGATTTGTATTGGGTTTTAACTTAATGTGGTGTTCAGCACACTGCGTAACTCCAAGCGGCTCGCCTGGTAGAGCAAGCGCCCCCCGATAATGTTCCAGAAGCTGGACTAAGGTTGGCTTAATTTCGGAATAGTGTGCAACTTTTAAGAATGCCTCTAAATTAGCTGTGTCTTGTTCGGGAGAAGCCTGACACGCCGAGGTTATGCCTGAGACTTGGGCTGAAGAGTATTCAGCTGGTTCCGGGGCGACATTTCTCCCATACACTAGACACTGGCATAATCGAACACCGTGTTTTAAGGATACAGGGGATCCAGACGTGTTTATTACCAATGCCTCTGCAAAACCTCCCTCCTTGACTGTTGCAAGAGGTACCTCCACCGTCACGCGGTGTACGTGAGGAACTCCGTCGATACACACATCACTGCCCGCCGGAGGGGCGTTAGGCAAACGGATTTTAACAAGTTTTGCAGCACGATCCGGAACTATATGAGGACCTTCTACGACTGCCGTTACTGTCCGCCACAAGTCTGCAATGGTTTCGTGTGGTTTGACCGTAAGAGGGGACACTTGGGCGGTGGCAGCCCCTGAGTCTGTGGTGGGTTGGTCATTTTCCACCTCTGAGGGTGAGATTACAGTTGACAGAGGCGATGGATTGACCATCCCCTGTATGCGTCGGCCTTGATACACGATCGCGTTGCTTACAGGGTTTATGGCGATGTGCAGGTCTTTCATGGCGTTCAATCCTAAGATCCCATCCACAGGTAAAGCAAACCTGCTAGAGACATAAAAGAAATCTCGAAAGGGACATACTTTTTCATGTAAGCTGACTGTTAGTGGTACTCGCCCAAGGATACCCAAAGTGGTGCCCGTCACGCCTACCACATTCAGGTCGTTCTCTTGGAGCGGCCAATTTTCCCCACTCGCTTGTCGTGTCAGTGACCTGTAAGCGGAGTCGGATATGACATTGACTGTGGCACCTGTGTCAACCGCTAAGGTGAGTGAAGTGTTGCCCACCTTGCAAGGGAGGGCAATTATGCTTGTCCGTCCCAAGGCGGCAATGACGGAGTCAAGTTGCTCCCAATTAGTATTTTCCTTAAGGGACACTTGGATATACGCCTCGGGGCAGTCACGAAGTCATGTCTTTTTATTCTGAGAAGAGGAGTGTGGTTTACTGTCCGCTGAGGACTTGTACTTCTGTTCCCACTCGGCCTTTTGTATTGCAGAACAACTGCCTGAATCATGAAAACAATTCCCGTGGATATGGCAAAAGGCAGCCTTCCGCTGATGGTTTAGCCTAGGATTCCTGTGTGATGAATGATGCCCGCCCCTGTAACCTCCTGACCTATCTGAGCCCTGTCTTGAATGTGTTGACTCCCTACGTTTCGCGAAACAAGAATGTTCAGAATGTCCTGATTGGTTGCAAAAACTACAGGTGAGAGAGACCTTACTTTGAGCCTGTAATACTGCGGCCGGTGCGAGGGGATGCCGGTGAGGGTGTCCTTGAACCTTGAGTGGGTTGTAAGTATGCAGACGAACCCGGGGGTGAACGAAGTCTGCGGCCTGTAATTGATAAATAATGAGTGCCTGAACAGAAGATTACCGTAGTAAATTCACCGGTTGTGGTATCGTGTTCCAGTCCCTCTTCACTTGAAGGACGAGCCAACTGTGTAAAGGTGTCGCCGAGTTTAGCGAGAGTGTCTTTGTTCATACTATGGTGTAAAACATTTACAAAATAGGAGCATATGTTGATAGCTGTAAATATGAACCAATAAACGGAACGCGTATGAATGAATAGTTTGCGTTGAAACCCTAAAAAGGCAAGAAAGAATGGCTAGCAAGGTGCCTGTATAGACGTAATAGAAGTTAAGGTTATAATGGAATGCCCTAATGATATGGGTATAATGAAAGAATAACTATATAAACAAGTGGTATGTTAAGTGAGTATACCATTGATGCTCACGTTTTCTCTCGAGCGGTGAAAAGAAAACGGAGGCAGGGCACACTGATGAAGATTAACTTTGATAAGGGAACTCACACTATACTCAATAGACTCGCTAGCAAACTATAAGAAAGAATCAATATCGTATAGGAATGAACGTTACTCTCACAATTATGACTGAAGAACAGTGTTAGGAACACAAAAATAAAAAAAATCGTGCCTCTGCACGGATAATAATGAAAATGAGCCGAGTCGGCATATTTGGACAAGAATGGAATATCCACAAATACCAAGATTAATCAGCTGATGTAGTGGAGAGGGCGACGGCCTGTGATGCCCTGGGTGACGTGCAGGCGTTGTAGGCGCGTCAGGAAACCTCGGCCGCGGCCACAGCGGCGGTGAGAGGTGAGGGATGGGCTGACATCGGAGGACTCGCAATGGAGGTTGAAAAACTGCTGACCCAGCAAAATGAGCGGCCGCGGTGCGGGAGCCGGTACACTGCCGCCAGACGTATGATGGCCGCGTCGTCCTTGTTATAGTAAGAGATGGGCGGCTGTGGCAGAGAAGACGACTTGGGTGTGTAACCTCTTGAGAAGACGCCTTGCAAGAAACGGTAGTGGGAACAGCTTGCAGTCACCGGGAGATGTCCGCGGGTACCCTTGCTGACTGTTTGCCGGAAGAGGTTTGGGCCGATGCTCCCGGCAGCGGCGGTGGTGCCGCCAGCTGTGGAGCGAGGGGCATGCGGGGTGTCCCAAGGTCAGCGGGGCGTGCCTCCTCCTTGCTGGTGTGAATACTTCCGCCGTATCGTGGAGTGGCTTGCAGTGTTCGTAGCAGTGCTGGCTTGAAGCGGGGGAGCGGCTTGTAGATTATGGCCTCGCGTTCGGCTGCGTAGGCCGCCGGTGGGTGTGCTCGGGGCTTGTAGGCTTGACGCCTATAGAGTTGCTTGTAGCTGGTGTGCTCGAGGCTTGTAGGCTGGACGCCTGCAGAGTTGCTGCTGGTGTGCTCGAGGCTTGTAGGCTGGACGCCTGCAGAGTTGCTGCTGGTGTGCTCGAGGCTTGTAGGCTGGACGCCTGCAGAGTTGCTGCTGGTGTGCTCGAGGCTTGTAGGCTGGACGCCTGTAGAGTTGCACGTAGGTGGCGACTTGTGAGATGCTTGTAGCTGGCGCCTTGTGAGTTGCACGTAGGTGGCGACTTGTGAGATGCTTGTAGCTGGCGCCTTGTGAGTTGCACGTAGGTGGCGACTTGGGAGATGCTTGTAGCTGGCGCCGTGTGAGTTGCACGTAGGTGGCGACTTGGGAGATGCTTGTAGCTGGCGCCGTGTGAGTTGCACGTAGGTGGCGACTTGGGAGATGCTTGTAGCTGGCGCCGTGTGAGTTGCACGTAGGTGGCGACTTGGGAGATGCTTGTAGCTGGCGCCGTGTGAGTTGCACGTAGGTGGCGACTTGGGAGATGCTTGTAGCTGGCGCCTTGTGAGTTGCACGTAGGTGGCGACTTGGGAGATGCTTGTAGCTGGCGCCTTGTGAGTTGCACGTAGGTGGCGACTTGGGAGATGCTTGTAGCTGGCGCCTTGTGAGTTGCACGTAGGTGGCGACTTGGGAGATGCTTGTAGCTGGCGCCTTGTGAGTTGCACGTAGGTGGCGACTTGGGAGATGCTTGTAGCTGGCGCCTTGTGAGTTGCACGTAGGTGGCGACTTGGGAGATGCTTGTAGCTGGCGCCTTGTGAGTTGCACGTAGGTGGCGACTTGGGAGATGCTTGTAGCTGGCGCCTTGTGAGTTGCACGTAGGTGGCGACTTGGGAGATGCTTGTAGCTGGCGCCTTGTGAGATGCCGCGGACGGCTGGTGCGTTGCCGCGGACGGCTGGTGCGTTGCCGCGGACGGCAGGTGCGTTGACTCCTTCTTCCCTTGTACGCCTGTCCCCGGAGTTTTGTTGGTGAGTTCTCGTGGCTTGGAGGAGAACGAGGTAGCGAAGGCACAGGCGCGGGGTGACCGCTGCCAACCAAATGTAACGGGCTTGTCGGGGGGCGTTTAAAGGGTGTTGATTAAGACTTCAGCTTCCTTAAGGCGAATTATATTCGTAGCCTTTATGTACAAGAAGCGACGGAGCGAGAGCGACTGTCGTTGTGTGTCAGTCGGACTCTCGTGAAGGAGTGGCGAGTTACAGGTTGGAAAATAATGGTTACAATTGGTCACGTATATCAAGGTGACCTCCACGCACCATCGGAGTGCTAAGTATACAAAACTGAGACGGTAAACACTGACGGACGACATTCCTATAAGGTGGCGTGATCTATCTGTCGTGGGTTTTTTCCATTGACAATTGTATGCCTAATTCGTGGTGATAATAAATAATAATAATACATTGATATCCTACTATAACAGTCGCCGGTTTAACGCAAAATCATTCCAGCGATGCCCCATGAGTCTGCGTTGGCACCGAAGGCATCTCTCTCTCTCTCTCTCTCTCTCTCTCTCTCTCTCTCTCTCTCTCTCTCTCTCTCTCTCTCTCACCATCTCCTCGTAGTTCTCGGACCACTCGTCGTAGCCGGCCGCCATCTCCTCCGGCGTGACCCCCGGCCTGTGGACGTTCGCGTCCGCCCTCATTGCCACGTCGCCCCGACTGCCGCCCTCAGACATTATCCTGCAGCAGGGAAGAGACGGGAGAATCACAGACAGGGCATGACTACAGTACAGTACGATTCCTTTATACATCCTTTATATATTTACGAAGGTAGGTACAGTTTTCTAGCCCCGCGCCGCACTCCTCGTTGATTCGCCGGCTGGCTCTCAAGGTCCGCCCACCTCCTTGACAGGTGTGGCCCGCCTCTCTCTCTCTCTCTCTCTCTCTCTCTCTCTCTCTCTCTCTCTCTCTCTCTCTCTCTGGAATGTAATAGACTAAGCAATCACATAGTTAGTGCAGGGGCGAAAGCTTGGTTTAAGAGTAGACTGGATAGCTACATGGACGAGGATGACAGGTGATAGTGAGGTGTGGGTGCAGTAAGGCTCTGAACCTTATTGCACGGCCAGCTGAAGTCGCGCTCTCTCTCTCTCTCTCTCTCTCTCTCTCTCTCTCTCTCTCTCTCTCTCTCTCTCTCTCTCTCTCTGAGAGAGAGAGAGAGAGAGAGAGAGAGAGAGAGAGAGAGAGAGAGAGAGAGAGATTTGATTTGATAAATTTATTACGCCTCATGGCGACAAACAAAATACAAATTCAATATCCACAGATGTCTCGTAGGACACGTTGACACACACACACACACACACACACACACACACACACACACACACACACACACAGCCAGTGTCCCGCTGATTGGAAAACAGCCTACGTCACCCCAGTCCCTAAGACCCCAAACCCTCAGTCCCTAGGCGACCTTAGACCCATTTCAATCACTCCCATTCCCAGCCTCCTATGCGAAGATTTTATCTTCAAATGGACTCCCACCTTGCCCCCTTATTGACACTCAACAGTACGGCAACATGAAGACCTCCTCCACCACACACTGCCTTATCAGCCTCCTTGACTTTGCCTACAAGAACCTCGAACAACGGAAAACATCAGTCGCCCTTGCATTCATAGACTTCAGAAAAGCTTTTGCTCTCGTCCACCACGCCACTGTCATCAACAAGGCAATTAACCTCGGGCTTCATCCAAGCTTAGTGTCCTGGCTGGCCGACTTCCTCTCCCAACGCAGTCAGGTGGTGAGGTATCAGGGAGTGGCCTTTCCCCCTCAGCACCTCACCTGCGGAGTGCCTCAAGGGAGCAAGGTCGGCCCGCTTATCTTCCTGATATTGATCAACAGCGCACTGACCCACACCCCCAACCGCTGGAAGTATGTAGACGACACCACACTAGGAGTCACCATCAACAACGACAACCCTGACTACAGTCAACTCCAAGACCTCCTACACCTCCTTTTACCCTGTGATGTCGTTGATAGTACAACAGTTACGGCCTTCAAGAATAGATTAGACAAGTGTTTTGAATCCAACCAGCAACTAAGATATTACTCATTGTCGTAATAACGTTAAGTTCTTTCGAATACTGGTGTCCTTGTCCGCTTTTATCGCCCGGTTAGTGGTAGCAGTAATGGTAGTTCTTTCCTCTTTCCTACATAAATTCCATGCAGTTTTTCCATGCTGCATGGTTCTTTTTCCTTTCCTGCCAGCTTTGGCTGGAGGGATGGGGGGGGGGGGGGGAGCCTTCGCCTTTGCTGTTCTTCATCTTCCACCTTTGATTAGATAGTTAGTGTAGCTTGTCACAAACAGCCTCGTAAGGACCAGCAGGTCTGCTGTTGTTTGTTCTTCCTTTGTGTTACTTTGTGTACACAGCCTACAATCATGGACAACAGACAACTACGTCACCATCAACGACACCAAAACCACAGTCATGCACATCAACACCTCAGCCCCCGTCACCCCTCCTGCAGTCTTCTTAAATGACACTCCTCTTCGGTTAGTCCAGTCTACTAAGCTACTTGGAGTCACGATAGACAACAAGCTCACATGGAAGGACCACACCACCCAACTCATCAAATCCGCCACCTACAAACTGTACCTCCTGCGGCGGCTCAAGACGCTGGGGACTCCCGGACGTTGAGTTGGCGAGTGTGTACAGCACACTCATACTCCCGCAGCTCACGTACGCGTCCCCGGCATGGTCCAACTCCCTCAACCTCACGCAACGCCGCCAACTGGAGCGCGTTCAAAAACGGGCATGCAAAATCATCCTGGGTCCCAACTACACCAATTACCAAGACGCCCTCGAGATCCTCACCCTCACCACCCTTCAAGTACGTCATTCAGCCCTGCTGCAACGCTGTGCGACCGGTCTGCTCTACCACCCCAGACACCGGAATCTACTCCCGCCTGCAGTCTCCCGTCCTAGACAGTCCGTGAGGCACGCCAACAGACTGGCTCCAATACGGGCACGGACGGACCGCTACAAGAACAGCGCCGTGCCCGCGGTGGTCAGGCTAATCAACAACATGTGAACCCCTCGACAACAGAAGCTGTAAATATCATTATTTTCATTATTATTATTATTACTATTATTGTTACTATTATTATCATTATTATTATTATTATTATCATTATTATTATTATTATTACTTTGCCCATGTAAAGTTTGTAAATTTTCACCTCTAGGGCTGCAATCCTTCCTCTCATTAAACCGTTTTATTATCATTATTATTATTACACACACACACACAAAAAAAAAAAAATATATAAGAGACTGAAAGATTCACATTTAATATCCCCCAAAATAAGGAAATCTTATGAGCATAAAGTCCAAATTATCATCCTGAAGTAGATATTTACAAACATTAGTTAAATCCTGTCCCTGCGGTAATAGGTCTTTCACTGTGGGGCAGGCAAGACAATAATGTTGAAGGGTGTTAGCGTTCACTTGGTCACATAGTTTGCATGTAGAATAGTGTGGCATATCCTCGACCTGGGAGATCTGCCACACTGGTCGATAACCCAACCTAATCCTCGCACTCACGACATTGTGTCTACGGACCATGAGGCCATGACGACGATATTTGTGGTTTGTATCCATGAAGGCGTCGTAATGTCGGATGGATACACTGTCAGCACGCTCAGAGTTCCTGCGATTCACCACACGGGCGTTGAAGTCTGACATCAGCGTATTCCTGTAGCACCGTAAGGAGAGCGGGACTCGCACTGCAGGAAGGTTAAGGCCACACGCAGCCTTAGCGAGACTGTCCACATTACCATTGGCCGCGAGTCCAACATGAGATGGCACCCACAACGTGCGGTGGCTAGCCGACGTAGGATATCTTGAACCACGTGATCGTAAGCGGGTCTCGGAGATGAAAGGGCGAGAAGGGCAGACTTGGAGTCGCAGATGATCACCCCACTCAGTCCCCTGTCAGTAAGGAGGGTAACAGCATCCAACAAGCCGTTCAGCTCACAGTAGGTGGAAGACGTCGAATTGGGTAAGCGACGGCCAGCCCACCCATCTCTCGGCGGCGCCACAGTGGGGGAGAACACAGCACACGCCGCACTCCCGTCCGCCTGCAGTGAGCCGTCAACGTAGAGATGGTGTGCAGCAGGAACCGAAACAGACACACTGGCGATGGCCTCAAGGGACAACTGCTTCTGTAGGAGAGTATGGTCAGTTTTAAATGTACGAGTGAAGGAGATGCGTGGATTAGGTACTCGCCAGGGTGGCAAACCAGGAACCAGAGTATATACAGAGAGGTATTCCATCCGCTCGGCTTATTTTGGTCTCGCCCGCGCATGTGCGTCACGTGAGCCTCCTTTGACCGCCTCGCTCTGGGAGCCAGCGTTAGTCTGGGGTACTCTGGGATGGGCTGTGTGAAGGTGATGGTCTCCAAACGCGCTCCTGTATCCCGTGATACGCTCCCACCCCATCACTCACCCCCCCCCCCCATCCTCTCATCCACCAAGTGGTCCCATTCTCTCAGCTTTCTGTCTGTATTTAAGGGGCTCTATTTCAATTTCTCAATCTGGCATATTTATAATAACAAGAATTCTCTCTCTCTCTCTCTCTCTCTCTCTCTCTCTCTCTCTCTCTCTCTGTATTTAAGAGGCATTTATTCCAATTTGACATACTATAATAAGAATCTCTCTCTCTCTCTCTCTCTGTATTTAAGAGGCATTTATTCCAATTTGACATACTATAATAAGAATCTCTCTATCTATCTCTCTCTCTCTCTCTCTCTCTCTCTCTCTCTCTCTCTCTCTCTCTCTCTCTCTCTCTCTGTATTTAAGGGCATCTATTCCAATTTGACATACTCTCCCTCCCCCCTCTCTCTCTCTCTCTCTCTCTCTCTCTCTCTCTCTCTCTCTCTCTCTCTCTCTCTCTCTCTCTCTCTCTCTCTCTCTCTGTATTTAAGGGCATCTATTCCAATTTGACATACTCTCCTCCCCTTTCTCTCTCTCTCTCTCTCTCTCTCTCTCTCTCTCTCTCTCTCTCTCTCTCTCTCTCTCTCATTTTCTGTACAAGATATATATTGAGGAATCAGTAAAATGTACAACAGTAAGAGTATTACTCACATTAACATACATTTATTTGTATAACACACATTTAATGTACTGAATTATGCAAAACTATTATAGCTATATTTCAAAACAGGACACATCTTACATCACATACATGTTACATAAACTTTACGAGCTACCTAGAACCTACCATTATTTATCAGCTTGTAAGTTTCATCAGTTTCCTTTTCTCACTTCTACACTCTTTGTTCTTCTTTTTCTGCAATGATCTGTCTGTTCATGTGTCTCATTCTAAAAAAGCTGAAATTTTGGCAAAAAAATAAAGGACATCACTTGACAAATCCACATGTTTTCCCAACTCATTAACCATTGACTTCAAGCAGTCTCTTCCCTCCTGGAGACCACTCCCATGTACAGCAATAAATGCTCTTCGCATCATTGCTAACTGGGAAGAAAACTCAGCGGACGGAGCATGTAGTTCTCCTCTGTTATGTTTTTCTATCCATGTACTGTTACATTTCGTGTTTTCTGACAATTTCTGGCCAAGATGAGGATATTTAAATTGAAACTTTTTAACAACATACCCTCCTACGTATAGCAAGGCTTCATCTTCTATAACTGACCATAATGTGTTTTCCTTGCTTATTTATAAATCATCATCTTTCCATTCAGAAATGTCCATGCCTATCTCCTGAATTTCCATATCTTTGAAAATTCTACTTGTTATGCTGAGTTCTCTGTCTAAATCTCTGTCACTATCGGATTTTTCCTCATTGTTCTTCAGGATTACTTGATTACGTGCGTTACTTGAAGAACAGTCAATTTCTTCTGCATTAACAGTATTTGTCTTTTTTGACATAAGGTGAACACCTTTCCCGAGCAGCAATTTCCTAATTCTGTATTTAAAATTGACAGCATTAGGATGATCGTATGTGCTAGTCATTTGCCTTATACAGCCAAAGAAATGTTCCAATGAGTCTTGATTTAATCTCCTAGTCAGTACATAATCAACCCCAAATAAATCCTTGATCATACTATAAAGTCCTTTAAGTGACTCCGAGGAAAGAATGACTCCTTTCTGAAAGGCAAAGAATCCCCCTCTGCGCGAATTAACTTTCATGCTAATCATCAGGTCAATCATATTATTCAAGATGGTTATTTGAGCATCAAGATTGATTCCAAAAGCTAATCGTGATTGCTTTTTTGTACATTTGCCATGAGAATTCATGGTGTCAAACCATTCATCGACAGCCTTAATAAACTCGGCAGTTTCTCTCCAATTTTTAGTCTTTAGGAGACCTCTTTCTCCAAGATAGGTTATGGAGTTGGAGCAGGATTCTGACAGGAGATGAGCAGCATGTTTCACTCTCTGCCTTTGCTGGCCAACCACATTCAAATCTGCTTCGGAAATTTTGTGTGCAAGGGCATATTCAGTCCTTGTTCCAGATAACATCTCTCGAATAGATGTATCTGATATGTAGCTACCATTTTTCAGGGAAAAACCATAATCTATGAAATTATTTCTGATCAACTTCAACAAGTGTGGCACATCAGCAAAAACATATATTTGCCGGTCAGCAGCGCATGGATTCTCAATAGATATTTTTTTTGTTCCTATTGGGTCTATACCCCATGCCTTCCACAATTTCAAATTGGCTGGCCCCAGATCATGTACAAGCGCAACAACAGGATAGCCAGCCTTCTCAACCTTCTTTATTATATCCATCAAAATTTCCGCCATGTTTTTTGTATCAAAATCATAATAAATAGGTTGTTTCCATTTGCCTATCAGTCCATGGAGCATGACAACTGTTAC
This sequence comes from Eriocheir sinensis, assembly GCF_024679095.1. NCBI lineage: Eukaryota > Metazoa > Arthropoda > Malacostraca > Decapoda > Varunidae > Eriocheir > Eriocheir sinensis. Next base: position 13,412,935 of record NC_066531.1, on the reverse strand, counting down.
CTTTTGATGTGGTTTATAAAGTATGTCTTTGCCTTTGTCATAGCACCACTCTTCTTTAATTGCCATTTCATCAAGGGATATTACTGCAAGTTTTTCCAGTTCAGTGAGTGACTCCGAAGTTACTTTAAGAATTGATAAAACTGAATCTAAAATGCCAGGTTCACATGGAAATGTATTTGCTTTTAGGTTTAATGTCGATTTGCATGGCAATGGAAAACCCTTCTTTGTTCTTAGAAATTCATAAAATTTTGGACTTAAACTATTCATATAGAATGCAGAAGCTATATCTTCCTCTGACCATTTCCTCACTGGTTGTCCGGTTATCAATGCATTTAACTGAGTGTTAGTAAACATAGGGCTGAAAATGTCTTTAATCTTTGCATTTACCGCACTTTCTTTGCCTTGTTGCTTTTGTAGCTGTTGTTTAAGAGTCAAATTTTCTTCTTGAAGCTTACGTATGGTGTCTTGATAATCCTCTATGGTTGTTGATTGTTGGTGGCAAGAGGTTTCCATTTCTGTAGGGAGGCTGGGTGATGAAAACAAGTCTGCTTTACTGTCACTTAGGTCGTCAACCTCACGTGCTGTCAGGATACCTGCAACGAAAAGTAAAATAGTAAAATGAGGTGAAATAATAACAGGCATATAAAAGTTCATGATAATAGTAAAATATAGTACAAGTTGCCTGTGTTTAGAATATATGGTTGCTGCAACCGCAGGGGCATGATTTAAAAGATTTGGAAGTGGAGAGAGAGAGAGAGAGAGAGAGAGAGAGAGAGAGAGAGAGAGAGAGAGAGAGAGAGAGAGAGAGAGAGAGAGAGAGAGAGAGAGAGAGAGAGAAAGGTGGGTGGGGGAAATGGAATCATAAATGGTACTTACTTGATTTAGCTTGTGCAGTAGGTGAGTGAGACGGTTGTACACCAAGCCGGGGAAATTTGACCTTTTCACCAGGACACCTGTCTGCTTCCCCGTCAGGAGGGTTATCAGCTTCACTTGTTGTAATGTCATCTGCAATACAATGCAAAATATATATATAATTATGATAATGATGACCATAATAATAATGAAAGATAGTAGTAATAGTAATAAATTATTATTATTATTATTATTGTTATTATTACCATTATTATTTTTATTATAATTATAATAATAACAGCAATAATAACTATAATAGTAATAATAATAATGATAATAACTACAGTGCCGTATCCAGGGTTTTTCCAAGGGTGGCTAACACTTGAAAAGTGAAATTAAGAAAATGTAACCCTGTAATTTTAGGTTCAAGCCATTGGATCCATAGCACACACATACACACAGAAGAGAGAGAGAGAGAGAGAGAGAGAGAGAGAGAGAGAGAGAGAGAGAGAGAGAGAGAGAGAGAGAGAGAATAATAATAATAATAATAATAATAATAGTAATAAAGAAGAAGAATGAAGGACAGCCATTTTCCTTGACCTGACTGATACCTGACGCTGGTTGCACGTGCTCCTAAGCTGCAGGAGGGGTTCTGACCCTCTAGGGATTTCCATACTCCTCTCACTCCATCCTGACTAAAGCTCGACTCTACACTCACTACTTCTAAACTTTTGTATTATGATATATAGATAGTTTGTTAGATATATAGACAGATCCAAGGCTCCTATTGGAGAATCTTGGCGCCTTAAATAAATAAATATTCTTCTATATTCTAGACTTTAAAACTCAACATATGCTGAAATAAAATCCATGATTCAATTTAATAAGAACCTAACCTAACATAACCTAGCTCAACCCCAGAAACTGGAGCGCTTTGACCTATTACAAGGTGTAGCACATGCAAGTAATGAGACAAATATCATGTAGAAATAAAAAAATACGAAATAAGCTTACCTTCACACAAATTGATGGAAGGAACTGCATCTTCCTTGAGTATTCTTATATTTCTTGGTAGTTCTTTTCCAAGTAGACGGTGCGTGTTCAGTAGACTATGGTTGTAGTCACTTGGAAGAAAGTGGATGGAGCACACCATTGCATTACTTGCATTGAAATTGGAGTCTCTGTCACACAACAAAATCCATCTTTTTCTCAGTTTCTCATCTCTCGGGAAACGGAAAAACCTTATACATCCTTTCGTCCTCTTTTTCGTGTTATGGCAGCAGCGCACAGCACAACTATTGGGCATTTTAAGGCGAAAAAAAAATCTGGTCTCAAGGTTGCGGGCGAGGTCAGATTGCGGCTTGGGGAACTGGGGCGCGGCGCGTGCGCAACGAGCTGATGTCAAGGTTAGACTGAGTGAATGAGCCCCAGCCTCGCACCGACCTGAGGCTCACATGAGTCACAGTCACGTGACCTGGGATGCGCGGATGGAATACCTCTCTGTATATACTCTGCCAGGAACAACCTCGACTGCAGGGACATCAGTGGCGAGCCTTCGGAAATCAGCACATACCATGCGGACAACTGTGCGTCCGCCTGGCCGAAGTGCAGGTCGGCGCGTGTTCGGGTCGAGTGCCGCTCGGATGACATGAGTGTAGTGAGGAGCAAGATGGGGAAGATGCAAACACTTGATGCTGAAGTACGTGACATTCATGTAGATCCCATCAACAAGTGGAGTCAAAGTTAGCTCTGACAGCATATTGACTATTCTGGTCGAAGTTGGGCAACCCAGGATAAACCGCATGACTTTGTTTTGAAAATTTTCAAGTAGCTGCAGTGATGCCCTGGAAAGCTGGCAGAGCGCAGGGGAAGGATAGTCGACAACTGATCGAAGAAACACTATGTAGATGGTCTTGGCTACAGGGATAGAGACTCCTTTCATGTTGTTTGCAAGCCACTTGTCAGGGATGAAGCGCTGCTCTAGTCTGTCCAGTAGCTCCTTAACGATGGGATGGATACGTTGTTGTGCAGGCATAGCTGGGGTGATGCACACGGGTGAACCTAAGTAGGTATACTGTGTGCAATGAGGGACAATACTGCCTCCCACGGTGAAGACAGGGAGTGTCTGAGGGTTGCGTGTAGAGAAAATCCTACTCTTCTCAGGGGAAATAACGAGGCCTCAAGCAGTTGAGGATGCATAGAACGCATGAAGGAAGTGCTGAAGATCCATGGGTGAGTAGGCGTGGATGCAGATGTCGTCAGCATAACAGGTAATTGCAATGCCAGGGCTGTCAGGAAAGAGAGAAAGAAGGCGATGCGTGAGGACGTTGAAGAGAAATGGACTTAGTACGCCACCCTGTGGAGTACCCAAAGCGAAGCCTTTAGAGGTACTGCACGCGCCCCTAAAAAGGACCCGGGCAGTTCTGTTGCTGAGGCAGCTACGTATCCATCTCAACAAACTTCCTTTAACACCAAAGGCCACAAGCTGATCAAGTATGACTTCTCTACCCGCAATATCAAAAGCACTCTTAAGATCGATAAATGCTGCAACACTGGTGGGTGAAAGGCGGGAATAAAGCTCATACAGGCAGTGGTGCGTCCCCCGCTGAGGCAGGAAACCATACAGTCGCGGCGAAAGCTTGTTTTGCAGGCGGAACATCAGACGGTTAAGGAAGATCCGTTCAAGCACCTTGCTGAAGCACGGTGTCAGGGAGATGGGGCGGAATTTATCAGTACCGGGTTTGGGTATGGGCACTATGGTGCTAGAGGTCCACGCCCGAGACACACAACCCTTCCGAAAACACGAGTTAAAAAGCTGCAGCAGGGGATCGCCAGGAACTTTCTGGAGAAGACGTAGGACAGAGTAAGTGATCCCGTCATCACCAGGTGCTGATGACGTACCTCGAGTCAGGGCACGCTGCAGCTCATCAGACGTGATGGGAACGTCATCCTCCTCATCTGTCCGCAACAGAGCGTCCACCAGGCGGAGAGAACGAAGGCTTGCCTGGGAGGAGAGTGCAGCTTGTACAGGTGCTGGAAGGTTGCCAGGTCGTGATTGTGCAGACCAGGAGTCAATAAGGGACTTGGCATATTCCGTTGGACTGTGATGGAGAGCAATGCAAGGCTTTTTCTTTACAATCTTGTTAATCTTGTGCCACATGGAACCCACGCTGGTGAGATGATTGATGCTATCAGTAAAGTTGTGCCACGAGTCAGTCTGGGCATGCTGTTGGAGAGTCATCAGCTCGTCTCGAGACGTCTGGTACTGGTGAAGATGGGCAGGGGTTGGGTCTCTCTGAAAAGCAAGGCCGTGCTCCACCGCCCTCCTTTCTGCCTGAAGCACACGGTCATCGAGTGGCCCGATACGAACCCCAGGTCGACGGGTGAGATGAGGCCGGGTGACATACCGGGTGTAAAAGTCATGGGTGGACTTCACCAGCGAGGAATACAACTCATCAGGGGAGCTGGTGTTAAATGTAGGAAGCATAGTAGTCATGTAGGAGATGTATGTTGGACAGTATTTTGGAGGTATCTGGATGCGAGGGCGTGGGAGGGAGGGGGTGTTGCTGGTACGGAGTATCGGAGGTCAACGCAACGTGGTCGGAGAACAGCACGGGGATGGAGAAACACTTGACACGTGGAGCTACCAGTCCTGACGTAAAGATGTGGTCCAGGGTACCTCCAGGGGAGTGGGTGGCGCCGCCAGTATCCCATCGTGTGAGTCGGTATCGTCTGACGAAATCAAGGAGTCGAGGCCCATTCCGGTTCGGAGCTGGAGAAGAGTCACCAAGTTCAGGATGGCGGGCATTAAAATCACCCATGTACACAATGCCACCAAGTGTTGGAAGGGGCAAGGCCGCCAAGTTTATTCTTCCCGGGGCTGAATAGGCATTACATAAACGAATCTTGCCGTGTCCCATCGCTACCTCCAGGAGTTGAAAGGTCATGTCTGCTTCAACGGAGGTACGAAGCAGCTGGTGTGGTACTGAGGAGTGTACATATGTGACGAGACCGTTTCGAACTGGGTGGACGTAAGAAACGTAGCCAGTAAGTGAGGGAGCTTGTCTGTCACCAAGAAGAGGACCAACATAGGCCTCCTGAATGAATATGACTGTCGGGGAGTGCTCGTTAACATATCCCTTCAAAGCTGAGAGTCTTGCCAGATCTCTTAAACCGCAGGCGTTCCAGGAGATGACATGAAGCTCAATATTACGTGCGAACTCTACCCTTCGGTACACGGAAGCCAGACGTGGAAGAGGTGGTGGGGCGCGCACGGTCACGCTGTGCCCCGCCCAGGGGTGAGGAAGGTGTCAACGACTCCATACCCTTCTTCTTTAGGTGGGAAACGATGGCGTCAAACTTATCGGTGAGTGTGGTGACCGTAGCAATCATTGCCTGCTGCCCTTCAACAAGTGTGGTGAGTGTGGTTTCTGTGGAGGCTTGTTTGGCGGCGAGATCAACAAGGCTAGTCTGGAGTGCATCACACCGCTCTGCGAATGAGTTGCAACGAGTCGTTAGAGCAGCAACAGCCTCACGAAGCTCACGAGTCTGTGCTGACTCCGAGGAGACAGAAGCTTCATAATGCGGGGTTTGAGGCGACGAGGCTGGCGGAGGAGTAGGAGGAGGCGAGGCTGCTGGTTGCCTCGCCGAGCGCTTGATACAGCCGTGCCATACATTAACTCCCTGCTTGTTACACTGAGGACACTTCCAGCTGATGTTCGTAGATGCGGGCAGGTCGGGTTGTTCGGTGGCTGCGGTGGCTGAAGGTGAGACAGGAGGCGGCTGAGGAGCGACGCGGTGTGAGCAGGTGCGAGAGTCGTGGTCACTAGCGCACCAAGCACATTTTTCTGACGCACTGCAGTAGCGGGAGATGTGTCCGAATTCCCAACATCGGAAACACAATGGACGGTCATCACTAATTCTGCGGATGTCACAGTCGGGGAGGCAGGGGAGGAAACTGAAGGAAAAGCTGGAGGGAGGCGGATCAGTCAGGCTCCAAGAGACAACAATGCGGTTGATAGGTAAATCGTCTTGACGAAAACGTCGGGCAGAGTGAACACCAGGGAGTTCCTGGTCGAGGGAGGGATCAACACCGACAGGGTACCGAGTTATCAGATAGTTGAGATATTTCCTGGGCCTCTCAGGGGAGTCTTGCACATCAAGAATGACAGAGACAAACTCACCCTTTGCTACTCGCTCCACGATGTCCTGGCGGCACCTTGCAATATAGACGAACCGTGATGTCACAGATGCCATCTTCACCTCGGCGGTACCCCATCTCGAGTTGGAATGTTTCTTGACCTCCGCAAGACAACGAAGCTTAATCTCCACTGGTAAACGCCCCCTAAAAGCAAGCTTCACGTAATCCGCACGGGGAGCAAATGCTGGTAGGGGAGGTTTGATAGGAGCAGCAGCTGAGGTGCGTTGAGGAGGCGGCGGCAGCAGAGAAGTGGGCGTGGAGGGTTCACGGTGTTTTGGTGTCTTGGTAGCGGGTAGGTGTGTTTCGCTGTCACGGTCTGTTGGCTCACGGCGGGAGCCATCAAGTTTGGAAGCAGCTTCAACAGAATCACTTGACACTGACGAGGGTAGAAGTGGCCAGTGTTTCACGCTTACGTCCTCGTCTTCACTGAGTGCAAGATCCATCTGCACGTCAGCAACAGTGCCGGGGTCAGAGTACTCCATGACGGCAACGATGAACTGTTGCAAGGGGCAAACAGCCACACGTCTTCACCCAACCGTAGGTTGGGCTAGACTGAGAGAGAGAGAGAGAGAGAGAGAGAGAGAGAGAGAGAGAGAGAGAGAGAGAGACTCGCGATCAGGCTGTGATGAATAAACTACACACACACACACACACACACACACACACTGCCAGGCTTCACGGTCTGACAGGGCGGCGGTTCGAGCCCGCTCAGGCCGGATTTTTTCCGTTGACTAGGAGTGGTTACTATCCCCCCATGAGCAAAGGGGATAGGGTGTGTGGTGTGTGAGGTCCTGGCAGTACCCATAGATCGACGATAAAGAGCACATGTTCACGTCGGGAGGGTACCTGCTGCTGGGGATTGCAAGTCCAACACGTGATCAGGTCGTGGTGAATTATACACACACACACACACACACACACACACACACACACACACACACACACACTTAAGGCGGCTTCACACGTGGCAATTCCTGGCCGGCAATACAGCCGCGACGATCTACCAGCTAGAACGGCTGTGTGCTCTCGGGAGAAAGTACCTTCACACGTGGGAGGAGCCGCCGGGAGCATCAAGACGTAAACTGCTAGTAAATGCAAGGGCATGAATTCACCCCAGACACCCCAAAAGGCTACTACCATATCTTAAAACCACAATGAGTTTGGTCCATCAGCCTAATATTGTAGAAATACTTTAAGTAAACGAGTTTTATCATAAGTAATATTGATTGATTGATTGATTGATTGATTGTTTATTGTTGCATTTAACAATGAAGGAGAAGGGAGGAACATGCCATCCCGACCCCCAGGCATTACATAGTGTGATTATATAATACACGAAAATAACCGTTCCTTATACCTCCTTCGATATCTCGCAAAGAGATAAACATTTCCCGCAATGTTGCTGCCACTCTCTCAAAAGTAGTTTTGCGCAGACTTGTAATGTGTATATTATAATGTGCATGTGAGTGTGTGACTGTGTGTCTAAGCACAGGCTCAGTGCCTTTGCCAGGATGTTATGGAACACGTCAGAGCTGATGGCCGTGGGAACACATGCTTGGCTGATAATAAATCAGCAATTGATGACAAATCATCGCCAGTCATCAACCGGAAGCCCCACCCTTCCGGACGGACTACAAGCAAGTAAAAGGAGCGAACAACACGAAGACGGGAGAGAAGACGGGTGACGGGCAGGCGAGCGGTGCTCCGCCGCCCCACGCCCTGTGGTGTGGCTGACTCTCAAATCGGGCGACTCGCTCATTTAAACTGTAAACTTTATGTACAACTGTTAATATAGTTAAAATACATTTTTGTATTTGTATTGACCCTGTGAGAGAGAGAACTAAAGTGAACTCAAAGTGAACTTAACGGCTCCGCTCGGCCAAAACATAATCCACATCACTTAACTAAAAGGCTATTGTGTTATCTCACCTACTACAATCAACTTGTGAAAGCAGGTAACGGTACACCGGACCTGACGAGAGATAGCAGTTCGCGCCTTAAACTTAACACTTAACACCAACTACTTTAAAAAGTAAAAAAAAAAAAAAAACTTAAAAAACACTAACATAAGTCGTGGACAGCGCGGTTACGAACTACTCCGAATTGTTATATCCCTCTCTCATACGTAACTTCAGCGACAGTGTGCGAGGGTAGAGGCAGTGAAGCGTGTAGCTCTAGCGTACTGCTGACGCAGCGCGCGACCTTCCTGCCCCATCAGCGTCAAGTCAGCACCCAGCCACACCCGAGGGCAACGCCCCGCTCCGCCCTGCAACTCCACACAGCCCGCGCGCCCCGCATCGCACCTCCACACAACCAAGTTTCCTCGGAGGTGTCTCGGCGCTTGTTTATTCCTACGACACAACCAGTCGTAGGTGCACACTTTTCTTCGCCAGGCAACTCAGACCTTTGGGGGTGACTGTGGTGGGCGTATATACTCTGCCCGCCGCCCATCCCACCACCACTACCAGACGACGGACGGCAGACCCTGCCACCCCTGCAGCCCTGCCCCAGCCACCGGCGATGCGAAGGACGCGCAGGTGCTGAGTAGTGGGGTATCGAGTTGCTGTCTTCGAGGTTTTTAACACATTTTAGCTGACACTACATTGATACGGTTTCAGTAATTACACCACTTGTAACATGATTTCAGGTGAATTACTATTATTATGTTCACATGTTTAGGCGTGTAGGGCCGTATCTAATCTATTAGATTTTTCAGCTGTTGATTTTTCTGGCGTGTGGATGTTTAATATTTTTCTTGAGTAACATTGTTACGCATTTTATGAATAATCATTCATTTTCTTTTCTCCTTTCTTTTGTGTGTTTTATTGCACAGTGGAGAAGTTTTGTCTTAATAAGCCTCACTCATTATTCTTTTTCCTCTTTTATTATGCATTTTAAAAGCATCGGGGAGGAGTGAGCACATACTTAGCGGTGAATGATTATTACTTTAATTATTTTGGCAGCGATATATTTTTTTTATCATGTTGCTCCTCATTTTACTAGTAACTCTTTTTAATGGCAGAAAAACCTGACCCGCAGTTACAAGCTCTCACCGATGACTATGAGGGGTGGGAAGAGAGGAATGACAGTGCCCTCAAGGATAACGGTAACTGTCATGTAAGGAGTGTAGCAGTCTGCAAAGGGTGCTTTCTCCTTCCTCTGAGCTGCATGAGCAACCAAGAGGTATTTACTTACCTTACTAATCCCACAGTGCCTTCTGCCCTTAATCACCCGCTAACAGCAACAGCAGTTAGGCCCTTCTCAGGTAGTAAGGGAGGCAGATTATTCGGCCAGGGACTTCCTGTTTCAGAGTAAGGTTGTCATGAACATTTCATTCGTGTCAGATCCGGGAGATAAAATATCTCTCAGCCGCTCGAGGGTCAATCCCGGGAACGGGAACGGCGGCCCTCATAAACAGGAGCGCATTCACGGAACGGGAGGATTATGATGCGTTTCGGTCACTTTTTCTTGACACATTTGGGGAGGATGGGCAACACAGCCTCGTAAAGGGTGTAAATTTTGCTGTGGACACTGTGCAAACGAGTGGCCTTTTTAACAGGCCTCGACTACCGCCCCACTGGCAACCTACACGGTTTTATCAGCCAAATTTTATGGCACTTAAAGTAATTTGGGGTCCTTTTTTAAGCTTCTCTTGCCGTCGACATGTTCGTCGGGGAGGGGGGCCTTCGACCCTCTGACCTAAACCTTTTTGGGTGTCACCAGCGGTAATAAAAAAAAATCCTTTTTTTTTTTCTTTTTTAACAGACTCTGCTTCTTGTAGAGCTTATCTTGTGGGTCCCACAAGTGTCGATGCTGTCTCACTTCCTCGAGCAATGCCACCTCGGCCTCCCGGCTCCAAATCTTGTTATCTGCATCTGTCATTTCTTGTTTTATTGGCGCCGACATGTTGTTTACCTGGCCGCCAGTCGGCAATACAGGACGGACACGCTCAGCTGCAGAGAACTTGCCGCGAGAAGAGCTCCCAGACCCAGACCCAGACCAAAAATGCTGCCGCGCCTGTATTGCCAGCCGCGAATTGCCAAGTGTAAAGCCGCCTTTAGAGGTGAGGTTCGTAATTTAAATGAGAAGAAATCGCGAGCTGGAGTAGGTAGGAAGACACCTACCGAACGGGCGCAAGCCACTCCCGGTGAGGTATATATGGGAGGTGAGAAGGGAGCTGAAGCCCTCCAAAGACCCTTCCCATGTCCTCACTAACCGTTTCCCTATTGTCTCACCAACACCACAGAGTAGTTCAGCATGCTCTCTAAAGACAGATCCTCTCTTTATCCACACCACACTACATTCACACAACATATACACCTTTTCCCAAAATTAAAATTTCAAAATGGCGCACCTACACCAAGCCTCGGAGTCCCCGCCTGGGGAGGGGGCCACAAATTCCCTCAGGGAGGACTCCCCTTCTGGCTGCCGACCCGAGAGGTGTCTTGATAACTCCTCGAACCTCTTTCTTCTCAATTTCTGCAACATTCGCGGTCTTCGCTCTAATTTTCATTCTGTGGAACATCATCTCTCCTCCTCTAAACCTCACCTTCTCGTCCTTACCGAAACACAGGTTTCTGAGGCTACTGACAGCAATCTCTACTCTGTTCCCTCCTACTATCTACTACTAAATTTCAATCCAATGCTGGATTTTGCGCCTACGTGCGCAACGACATCACTTGCTCTCGTGCCTACGACCTTGACTCTTCTGAATTTTCCACCATCTGGCTAAGACTTCATTGTCATTCTATTACTAAATACATATGTGCTGTTTATCTCTCACCTAACTCTACCAACAATGTAAAATTCTTTGACTATTTGAATTCTAAAGTGGAGCACATCTTGACCTACTCTCCCTTCGCTGAAATCTCCATCCTAGGAGATTTCAATGTTCACCACCAGCTTTGGCTTTCATCCTCTTTCACTGACCATCCTGGTGAACAAGCCTACAACTTTGCTATCCTCAACGACCTAGAGCAGTTGGTCCAGCACCCTACACGTATTCCCGACCGTCTTGGAGACCGGCCCAACATTCTAGACCTCTTCCTTACCTCAAACCCTTCTGCTTATTCTGTCAAACTGTTCTCTCCGTTGGGCTCCTCCGATCACAATCTTATTTCTGCATCCTGTCCTATCGCTCCTGTACACCCTCTGGACCCACCGAAGAGGCGATGCTTCTGGCATTTTGCTTCAGCTCGGTGGGACGACCTGAGGATGTACTTTTCCGATTTCCCGTGGAATGATTATTGCTTCCAGGATTGAGACCCCTCTGTGTGTGCTCAGCGCATCACAGAGGTGATTGTCTCTGGAATGGAGGCATACATTCCTCGTTCTTTCTCTACTCCTCACGCTAAAAAGCCTTGGTTTAATCACGCTTGTTCTCGTGCTGTCGATTATAGAGAGGTAGCTCACAAAAGGTACCAGAGCCTTCAAACTAATGCTAATTATGAACTTTACATTTGTTGCCTGAAATCGTGCCAAATCTATTCTCCGACTAACCAAAAATTCTTTCATTAATAGAAAATGCCAAAACCTTGCTTTCTCTAACTCTTCCCGTGACTTCTGGCATCTAGCCAAAAGCATCTCCTCCAACTTCACTTCTTCATCTTTCCCTCCACTCCTCAGCCCTGACGGCAACACTGCCGTCTCATCTATCTCTAAGGCTGAACTCTTCTCTCAAACTTTTTCTAAAAACTCCACTCTGGACGATTCTGGGCATATTCCTCCTACTCATCCTCCCTCTGACTCCTTTATGCCTGTTATAAAGATTCTTCAAAATGATGTTTTCTATGCCCTCTCTGGCCTCAATCCTCAGAAGGCTTATGGACTTGATGGAGTGCCTCCTATTGTCCTTAAAAACTGTGCCTCCGTGCTGTCACCCTGCCTGGTCAAACTCTTTCGCCTCTGCCTGTCAACATCTACCTTTCCTTCTTGCTGGAAGTATGCCTTCATACAGCCTGTGCATAAGAAGGGTGACCGCTCCAATCCCTCAAACTACCGTCCTATAGCTTTACTTTCTTGTCTATCTAAAGCTTTGGAATCAATCCTTAACCGGAAGATTCAAAAACACCTTTCCACTTCTGACCTTCTATCTGATCGCCAGTATGAGTTCCGCAAGGGGCGTTCTACTGGTGATCTCCTAGCCTTCTTAACTGACTCTTGGTCATCCTCTCTTAGCCGTTTCGGTGAAACTTTTGCTATTGCGCTGGACATATCAAAAGATTTTGATAGGGTCTGGCACAAATCTTTGCTTTCCAAACTACCCTCCTACGGTTTCTATCCTTCTCTCTGTACCTTTATCTATAGTTTCCTTTCTGACCGTTCTATTTCTGCCGTGGTAGACGGTCACTGTTCTTCCCCTAAATCTATTAACAGTGGTGTCCCACAGGGTTCTGTCCTATCTCCCACTCTTTTTCTGTTGTTCATTGATGATCTTCTTTCCAAAACGAACTGTCCTATCCATTCCTACGCCGATGATTCCACTCTGCATTACTCAACTTCTTTTAATAGAAGACCCACCCTACAGGAACTTAACGACTCAAGGCTGGAGGCTGCAGAACGCTTAGCCTCAGACCTTACTATTATTTCTGATTGGGGCAAAAAAAATCTGGTGTCCTTCAATGCCTCAAAAACACAGTTTCTCCACCTATCCACTCGACACAATCTACCAAACAACTATCCCCTATTCTTTGACAACACCCAGCTATCACCTTCCTCAACACCAAACATCCTCGGTCTATCCTTAACTCAAAATCTCAACTGGAAACTTCATATCTCATCTCTTACTAAATCAGCTTTTTCGAGGCTGGGCGTTCTGTACCGTCTCCGCCAGTTCTTCTCCCCTGCACAGTTGCTGTCCATATACAAGGGCCTTGTCCGCCCTCGTATGGAGTATGCATCTCATGTGTAGGGGGGCACCACTCACACAGCTCTTCTGGACAGAGTGGAGGCTAAGGCTCTTCGTCTCATCAGCTCTCCTCCTCATACTGATAGTCTTCTACCTCTTAAATTCCGCCGCAATGTTGCCTCTCTTTCTATCTTCTATCGATATTTCCACGCTGACTGCTCTTCTGAACTTGCTAACTGCATGTCTCCCCCCCTCCCGCGGCCCCGCTGCACTCGACTTTCTACTCATGCTCATCCCTATACTGTCCAAACCCCTTATGCAAGAGTTAACCAGCATCTTCACTCTTTCATTCCTCACGCTGGTAAACTCTGGAACAATCTTCCTTCATCTGTATTTCCTCCTGCCTATGACTTGAAGTCTTTCAAGAGGAGGGTATCAGGACACCTCTCCTCCCGTATTTGATCTTGCTTTCGGCCACCTCTTTTGTTTCTTTTTTAGGAGCAGCGCGTAGCGGGCTTTTTTTATTATTGTTTTTTTGGTGTGTGTGTGCCCTTGAGCTGCCTCCTTTGTTGTAAAAAAAAAAAAAAAAAGAGAAGAGGGAGTTTTTTTGGAGAGTAATGGATATGAAAGTGAGAAAGTAGCTCATAGGGTCGAGAGGAAGAAGGGAATAAAACTAACAGAAAAGGAGGAAGGGTGGAAAGTGACATATACGAATATTAATGGAATAGTTTCATCGTGGATAGAATTAACGACTATTTGAGAGACAGAGAACCTGATATTGTGGGGCTGACGGAAACTAAGTTGTGACCCAATTGAGGTGGTGGGGATTGGAGAAGGTGCTAACAACATATGGAGGAGAGACAGAAAGATAAAACAGGGAGGAGGTGTGATGTTGATGGTTAAAAAAGGCATTAGGGTGGAGGAGGTAATTGAGGGTGAAGGCTTGACAGAGGTGTTGAAAGTGAAAACTGTGGGTGCTGAAGGAAGAAGGAGGCATTATGTAGTAGGGTATGTGCCCCCATGAACAAGCGTATGGGGTTGCGGGAATATAAACAAATGATACAAGAGACGATGAGTTGCAAGGATGAAATGTTGTAATTATAATGGGTGATTTCAACTGCATGGAGGTGGAATGGGAGGATTGGCAGACGCAGGGAGCAGACGAGTCGTGGGGAGGAAGACTCCTGCAACTGGCAGTGGAACATGTGCTGACTCAGTGGATTAAGGAACATACCAGGTTCGGGAAAGAAGGCGAGGCATCAAGACTAGACCTGGTATATATTTAGTAATGAGCCGGATATAATATAAAATCTTAACGTAGATTGTCCAGTAGCGAAGAGTGACCATCAGGTTCTGGAATTTGAAGTATCAGAAAAGAGAACGATTGACCGAAAAGAGGATCACAACATTGGGAGAAGCAACTACTGTGACTTTGTTAGCATGAGAACCTTTTTTGAAAATGCAAATTGGAGTGGGTTGTACAAAGCCAAGAGTACACAGGATAAGTGGGAGGCGTTTTTCAAGCTATACAAGGAAGCCGAAAATAGATATGTCCCCAAGGGAAACCAAAAAGGATGGTGGTAAAAAGGAGTGGTTTAACAAGAGATGCGAGATAGTTAGAAAGAGAAAAAGGAAGCTTGGAAGGGATGGAGGAGACGAAGAAGAATTAACTCGTGGAACGATTTCAAACAAGCAAGGAATGAATATACAAAGATTAGAAGAGAAGAAAAAAGGAAATATGAAAAAGATATAATCGACAAGTGAAAAGACCAACCCAAACTATTTTATAGACGTGTGAACGGCAAATTAAAGAATTGAGAAAAAATCGATAAACTGAAAATGGATGAAACCACATATGAGGACCCAGCAAAGATGGCAGAGGTGATGAATAACAGCTTCCATAGAATTTTACAAAAGAAGAATTTGTACAACCAACGGGCCAGGAAAAAGGAAGGGTTATGCAAGAGATTCAGTTAACGGTGCAGGAGGTCAAAGAAAGTTTGAACAAATTGGATGTAAGAAAGGCGACGGGGCCGGATGGAGTATCAGGGTGGATCTTGAAAGAATGTAGTGATCAAGTTGCAAAGAAACTGCACTCCATAATGAGTGCCTCTCTGGGTGAAGAAAAGGTACCACAAGATTGGAAGAGAGCAAACATAGTACGGTACCGATTTTTAAGGGAGGCAAGAGAGCGGACCCATTAAATTACAGACCGGTATCACTCACTAGTGTGGTTGCGAAGATATGTGAGAGACTGGTTAAAAACAGGTGGCCGGATTTCTTAGAAAGTGAGAAAATTATATCGGATTTCCAGTTTCGGTCTTCCTCTCCCTCTGGTTCCCTCCACGATCGAGAGAGAGAGAGAGAGAGAGAGAGAGAGAGAGAGAGAGAGAGTGCACACGTTCACACGTGAATGCTGATGAAGGAGCGGAACATCAAAGTCTCGACTCTAGATAATACGCCTCGTCTTCTCTCTGGTGTTATTATTTTGTAGTGATATCTTGGTTTAACATGTGTTACATACACATGGTACATTTATTTTCACCTCTTAATTATGGATAAAGCCTCCCTTACACTTCCTGAATAGCAGTGAACCTCTCCGCCACTCACAGCCGAACACGATGAACATCGTTTATTCACAACAACACTTGAGTAGCACTACTGCGACGTTGCCGGTTGGAGGGAAGGCTTACCACAGTGGGTACAGGGACTCATTTCCGCAAATGTACCAGGAACATCAACAGCTCTCTCCTCCTGAATTTTGCAAAATCCAGAAAGTTGAGAATTGCGGGTTCCTGGTACCAGAGACCAGAGCTGCACCGCTGGACTTGATATAGCGATGCCGGAGGAGTAGCTGAGGAGATAGACCACATTCTCGTAAATACTCGTTGGAGGATCCTTCAGAACTGCAGGGTTTACCGGAGTGCTGCGTTCTTTGCAACTGACCATAGGCTTGTTGTTGCAACACTCAAGCTTCATGTTCGGTCAAAAAGAATCTCGAGATGCAACACTACTGTGTTCCATCTCGAGAGGCTGAAGGACCTGGCATGTGCTCAGGAGTATGCAGTGACGGTCTCAAATCGGTTCGATGTGCTCAGCACCCTGGAAGACCCTGTAGAACTGTGGAATACCTTCAAACGTAAGACTCTGCAAGATGCCGAGGAGTGCACTGGAGAGCGCCCGAGATCTAGGAGTGCCTTTGCCTCGGTGGAGACGTTGGATAATATTGAGGAGAGTCGCGCTGCCAGACTTGCTGGGAAGCGGGACCAATACAGGGCTCTGTCGCGTAGGACTAGAGCTCTCCTGAGGAGAGACAAGGAGAGGTATGTCAGGAGTCTCGCTGAGGAAGTCGAGGGCCATTTAAATGCGAATGACCCCCGGCCTGCTTATCGAGCCGTGAAGATGCTCCGCTCCAAGTCTCCCTCTTATTAGGTGAGCACTATCCGAACAGCTGACGGCTGCCTCGTGTCTTACATGAATGGGCAGAGGGCACGTTGGGCTGAGAACTTTGAGCAGCTGTACATGGTGGACTCTCCACGTCGGCAGCTTCCAGTTGCTGGGTTGCAAGTGGTGGATGCTGACCCACCCATTGACGAAAGCTCATCTTCTCTGGTTGAGGTCAAAGAGGCTGTGGCTATGTTGAGGGGTGGGAAGGCACTTGGCATGCTGTCCGGATCTTCAATCAACCTTAACTTCAGCATCTTCGGTCAAGAGGAGCACCGGGAGGCAGCATGGGCCAAGCAAGTCATACATCACGCCAGCCACCATAAATAAAATTAGCTTGCGCCACTAACAGGCTGGAGCCGTCTGTGTAGCAAATCTGAGGCATTATAGTGGAAAACAAGTTCGCGGTCCTCGGCCTGTGTTTCTGGAGTGACAGGAGGAAAGGTTGTGGGCAGCCCGGCGTGGCGATAAATCTCATCAATGTATTTTACTCCATCCGATCCTGATCTGCGCATGCGCAGAACCCAATGTTTATTATCACAGAGTGTTGATATTAGTTTGTCCAGGCAAGATGGCGGCAATACAGCATGCTAGTTTTTATGAGAGAATGGCCAAATTCCAGGATGACATTCAAGGGTTATCACATTTATCACATTTACCGACATACAAGGGGTATAGGTTATTACATTTATTACATTTACCGACATACAAGGGGTATAGGTTATCACATTTATCACATTTACCGACGTACAAGGGGTGCAGGTTATCTCACCAATCACATTTACCGACGTACAAGGGGTGCAGGTTATCTCACCAATCACATTTACCGACGTACAAGGGGTGCAGGTTATCTCACCAGTCACATTTACCGACGTACAAGGGGTGTAGGTTATCTCACCAATCACATTTACCGACGTACAAGGGGTGCAGGTTATCTCACTTATCACATATACCGACATACGGGAAAGTGGGGCAAAACGGCACCCTTAGGGTTTCACTCCAGATTTTGCAGCAATTTTGTAGTATATTCAGAGATAGTTGGTGTTTTTGCAATCTTTATTCATCATTAAACAAAATAAACTCTCTTAGGAAGAACTACTTTGGATCCTTTACTCATGAATTATAAAAATAAAATAGCCACAAGTGGACCATTTTGTACAACGGGTGGGGCAAAACGGACCTCACGTATGGGGCAAAATGGCCCTCATATGGAAATGCTTGGTAACATGCCAAACATACGTTTTGACAGATAATCACATTAAAAAGATTACTTAACAAAACTAAAATAATCGAGTTCTTATTCCATTATAAAATAATTGCTCTTAGGCTCAGTAGCATGAACAACAATTAGTTCCTATAAACTACTCACAAATGAAAAGTGATATTACCTTCCTGAACATCAAGTTCTTATTCCATTACAAAAATAAATGATCTGTGTCTCAATAGCATGAACACCAATGAACTCTCATGAAACTACTCACAAGTGAAAGTGAAATTACCTTTCTGAACATAAAAGTTCTTAATGCATTACAAAAATAATTGTTCTTTTGCTCAATAGCATGAACAACATGAACTCACAAACGAAAAGTGACATTAACTTCCTGAACATAAAATTAATATTCATATAAAATAAACAGAGAACACTTTGTCCTTATCTTCGTTCAGTGAAGTTGTGAGTTAGTTAGCAGCAAAAAATAATGATTATTGTTAAGTGGGCCGTTTTGCCCCAAGGGCAATAATGAAAATGTTAACAACAATCTCAGCGGAACAATGGCGGTGCAGAAAAATGTTTCAGTAGTCAGACTCATTCATAGAGTAACACCACAGAATCATGCAATAACACATGAAATTATGAGTCACAGTATTCCTATAAACACGAGGAGTAAGTCCATATCATTATCAATAGCTGGCAAAAGCTAAAAACACAGAAAACGGGGTGGTCCATATTACCCACCTATGCCATACATACAAGGGGTGCAGGTTATCTCATTTATCACATTTGCTGACATACAAGAGGTGCAGGAATCAACTTTCATATTTCACGCATTTTCCAAATTCAAAACATACGTCATCATTTACTTTCATAAAAAAACAAATATAAACTCGGGTGGGACAGATCACAATAAGTAAGCGAGAAAAGACATGGTACCGTGCCGAAAATAATCCGCCCTGTGTATGTAAACAAAGTCCGCGCATGCGCAGATCAGGATGGGATGTTCACCCATAGCGGATCGTTGGCAACATTGCGTACATCACAATGGCTGCTTCCCCGCTCCAACCAAAACAAATGTAGGCTATGCCTTTTCACTGGTGTTCTAATGCGATTCTGTTGATTTCTCGACCTCATTTAAAATGCATATTAGTCGATTTCATGCTCCCCCACCCAAAAACCCCGTGTTCCCACAGGTCCCCCAAGATCGTTTAGGGAAGGGGATAGGCATAACTTGAAAAGAGGCATAACTCGAAAAGTAGACATTTCCGACGGAAATGAGGAACAAAATCACGGAATTCTCTGCATCTATCAGCAGAAAAACATGAACCACGTGAGAAAATCGTTGGTTGGGTGAAACCGTAAATTGACCAAAAAAAGTTAATAATAACTTAGTATTCGTAAATGCAAAGTAATGGCTTAGTTTCATAAATGCAAACGAATCGCTTAGTATTTTTAAATGCAAAATAATAGCTTTGTAATTCAATTCAATTCACAATAGCCTACTAGTTTCCTAAATGCGCCGGCTGGCATGGTCGATGACGTCATTACATAACATTGGCAAGCGAGAGTTAAATGGTTTCATCATTATATATTTTTAGATCATATCAGAATATTTGTGCAAGTTATCAATGTTTTCTTCGTATTTTCTTAGGGAGGACGTTGCAGGAATGAATACAACATTTATTCAAATGCATAATAGCCTTGTCAACAACTTTAGCTGTCCTTGACTAAATTTGAACGAAATGTAAAAAGAGACATTTTCCTCCACAAATTACAAACTTGTTATCAGTGTGCACAACTGACAAATACATATATAATAAATTATGGAGAGTGTATATGTAGTGACATATCTGAACATTAGCCTCTTTCCATGCGGTGTATATATTTTAAAGTCAGGGCCGGTGAACGAAACCCAGTGGACAGTGTGTCAACACTTGTGTACCACGATTGTACAACAGTAGTTTTCCTGGGTTATTGGTCATGGAGATCCCTGACTGTAGGCACTGTAAAGCCAAAGACAGGGAGGGGATGGTAGCTGGGGTAGTGCTAATTGCCATTTGAGCTATGTAAAAAAGCAACGAAAAGGGGAGGGGGGTGAAAAGGGGCAGTATACACGATTTGCCGTTTCTGTTGTAACCGACGGTGGAATTTACGAGCCCACATAACTATACACGGAAGGAAGTACTCTTGTAGGTGATACAATCCTTTCACTTTCTTATTCCAGAAACATCAGTACAAACCTCTTGTGCTGCTACGAGGCAACCCACGGAAGTACTTACCAGGAATCGGTGTTCGGTCCCTCAGGCTGCCCCTCTGTCGCTGCGTCAATCTAGGTTACACGCGACACAACAACTGGTCACATGCGTTCGGAAGAGTATTTAGGAGACTCAAAGGGTACGTGATGGTTACACTTATGGCAGGGCACGCGCCACTACCACCGGACTCCTCATATGTGAGCTCCGTCACCTCAGGCAGCCGTGCGCCACCCTGCAGTGTTGCCACCGGCCGTTGGGGTAGATTCCCTGGGACAAGGTTACCCGAGGTCTCCTCAGAATAGTATACTCAGTATGACTTGATTAACGATGAGTGATGGGTATTTGCTTTGGAGACTATTTGAGAAAATATCACCCGCTAAGCGTTAAAAAGTAAAGTTGATTATGGCGGAATTTGAAAACTCCATCGCCTATAGATGACTGAACTTCTGTTGGAGAACAAGCAATGAAACCTACTCGTCCCCGGATCCGATGCGCGTTAACAAACAACGTCGTTGTCTGAGAATTACAATGCATTTCTTATACATTTTTATTTTCTTGAAAATGAAGATTACGAGGATTCAAAACAATTACTTCCTTAAAACGCTGAGCTGCATACACAAAACAAAGCAAATATTACAAGTGTAAAGACAAGATTTACCTATGCTCGTTAAGTGCTTGCTTAGTGCCTACGTGTGGAGCCCTGCCACCACTAGTGGAGGGGTACAGTGGAAGTGATGCAACATCTTGTCAGGATGACACGACAGTGTAGCGCAAGTCATATGCAACCCTTACCTCCCATAATGGAGGCTCGTTACTCTTCATAAATTATTATACCTACCGTTCGTGATTTCCCTCAGTTTAGTGAGGACATACAGGTCAGTAGACGGATGATTTGCTCTCTCTCTCTCTCTCTCTCTCTCTCTCTCTCTCTCTCTCTCTCTCTCTCTCTCTCTCTCTCTCTCTCTCCACTGCACACCCCACACGTCAGGCCCGTCGGGTTATCAATTTTTTTCCCGTCCGCTGCTGATTGTTAATAAAAAACTTGACTTTGGAAATAAGCGAGATACGGTCATTTTCAATTTAGATATGTTTGCTTGAATTACACTGTACGTGTGTGTGTGTGTGTGTGTGTGTGTGTGTGTGTGTGTGTGTGTGTGTGACTGAGGACTGAATATATTTTTGGGCTCGGAGCTCCTAGTTAGGGGGAAGTGGGGTAAGATGAACCACTTTTTAGATTTTTCGACCTGGGGTCTTCCCTGGTAACGTGACCCTGTCTCTGTCAGTGTTCATTTGAGCAGCTGTCATTTACCTTTAACCATAAACAAAATTGATATTCTCCTGATAAGGCTTTCACCTTTTTAAAGCCTTTAAAAAAGAGGATAGTACACATTTTTTTATGTATCAATAGTACATATACATCCTTTCAAAAGAATCAAAAATCCTTTTGAAAATTTAGCAAAATGCACTTATGTCCATCAACAGGCCTACGAGAGATTGAATCTTCCCAAGTCACATGGGAACACAAACTGGTTCGACTTTCGCAGACTACCAGACAAGTTTTTCGGAGCTGGTAGTGTCACCGAAATATCTTTTTTATCGAATGATGCTTCATCATTGTGGTCGATTATGAAGGCCTATTTGCTTTCAATGGGCCTGTGTCCCGGGATTCTCTTCATGAAAACTCCGTCGATTTCATCACCGTCGATTACGTCGACTCTTGCGACATATCTTTGTGTGGTTCCCTTCATGCTATGAATGTTCACTACCACGAAACCGCCTTCCATTAACTCGTCATCCGATATATCGTCATCAGAGTCTTGTGTAAGTGAATCCATGGTCTCGCATGCATCGTCCTCACTATCATCATCCGAAGTGGCATTATAGATGCTGTCTGTCTTGACTTCTGTCTCTTACCAAACAAATTCTTCACAATTTCTTTATTCGCCTTTGCGGCCTATTTTTCTTCTCTCTCTGCTGCTACTTCATCCCGGACTGGCGTATCAGTCAGTATTTTTGTGGCCCTTTTCTTTATTTCTTCTTTTTTCCATCGTCGAATGCAGCGGAGGCCCTTTTCATCACATCGAGGGGTACAGGGGCCCGGCCCGTTTTTCTGATGTACTTTCGCGACATCTGATATCAAATGGATTACAATGAGGATTAAAAATAATCATTCATACATGATGGGTAAGATGAACTGATGGTTCATCTGTCCCCAAACTTAAAGGTTCATCTTACCCCTCCGCGGCCATTTTGAATGAATCGTTTGTAAATATGTTAATACAAACTGTTACCATCGAAAACATGGACAGAAGAATGATCAAATACTAATCTAATCACCAGCAATTTGCAACAAAAGTAAGACTAATACATACCAGAGTAATTGACGATATTCTAAGCTTCCAATATTTTACTTTTCAATGGAAGAAACATTTTTTGCTGTAAAAACTGACAGACTCTCCACAGGAACGTCTCGCTGCTACCAGAGACACGTGGTGACTACTGGTTTGGTTGTGCAGCATTAGAGCTTGATGCAATATGTGATCACGTGATCGCAAGGGGTGGTTCATCTTACCCTACGGTTCATCTTTCCCCACTTTCCCATACTCGTATTAGAGGTATCTGACACAGCCGCACGACGCGGGGGGGAGATAACCTACCCCCCTTTTCAAGGCCACAGCACTCTAGCTTCCTCACCCGCAGGCAGAGCTCGGGTCAAAATTAGGGCCGACATGTGCTGTTAAACCACCATTTACTTCAATAATCTTGGCTTTACCCTCGAAACAAGCAGTTTCAAGATTGCAAAGGGAAGGGTTTTCAAATAAGTTTGTCTTCAGTAATATAAGTGAAGCCATGCCATTCCCGAGGTGTTCATTCAATTGTAGGTTCTTCCCTTTTTCATTTTATTCAGAATTTTTCCTTAAAGTGCATATGACGAACAACACATCTTTGATTTAGTTCCTCATGGGTGCAGTTGCAAAGGACGGGGATGGATGGACGAGAGTGAATGGGAAGATGGGTAAGGCAAGGAAGGGGATGAATGAAGAGAAGGGGAAGGAATGGGTGGAAACGTGGAAACATGGACATGCAGGCAACAGAAAGCCTATTGGCTCATTACGAGGTCGCCCGCTTGGGTGATTTAATCTGCTCGACCGCCACTTGGGGCTCGGTGAGCAGATGAAAGCACCTCCATATTGAGGAGCAGATGGAAGCCCCTCGTTATTCAGTTTACTCCCGACGCAGCGACATGACGGTCGATTCTATATTTGAAGGAGTTGATGGTATTCGCATTTACTACTTCTGAGGGAAGATTGTTCCAGTGGCGGATGACTCGGTTTGAAAAGAAACTCCTTCCAATGTCTGTGTTACATCGACTCAACTGAATGGGTAAACCGTTATTTCTGGTTCTTGAGTTGGTTTGCAGTTCAAAGAATTTGGAGTAATCGACGTTATTGAACTTTTTTAGATACTTGAAAACTTGAATCATATCCCCTCGTAGGCGTCTTTTCTCCAATGTAAAGAGATTGAGTCGCTTGAGTCGTTCCTTGTACGGTTGAGCCCTGAAGGTTGGAATCATCTTTGTGGCGCATCGTTGAATCCTTTCCAGTAAAGCAATGTCCTTTCTGTAATTGGGAGACCAGAACTGCACTGCATACTCGAGGTGCGGTCTTACCATGGAATTATACAAGGCTAGCATCACGTCTGGTGTTTTACACTCGAAGTTCCTCGCTATGAACCCGAGCATAATGTTGGCCTTGTTGTATGCTGGCCTTGTTGTATGCTGGACATGTCGCCGAATGGCCAAGACTATTCGGGGACATGTCCCCGAATATTCGGCGAATAAATCACGCGGTCGCGGTGGGAGGTGTACACGGGGGTCTATCTATCTATCTATATCTATTTATGGATTCTCTCTCTCTCTCTCTCTCTCTCTCTCTCTCTCTCTCTATCTCAATCTATATCTCTCTCTAATATATAAATAAATATATATATATATATAAAAATAAATATATATATATATATATATATATATATATATATATATATATATATATATATATATATGTAGGGAATAAAATACTATAATAATAAAAAGTAAACAAGAAAATATGAAAAACAAGAAGAATCATGAATATATAAAATAGGTATGGAACTAACATTTTCATTTATTTCATAATTAATTTACTTTTTATTACTCTATTTATTTCTTAATATCATTATTCTGCCGTTATTTAACCTTTGTTTCATTTTCAGTTATTTAGATTTATTTCTTCTTTCAGTTACTGGTTTGTTTACTGATATTACGTAAACATTCATTCATTCTAAAATATTTGTAAGAGAGCAAAACAAAAACAAGTCACATTTATACATTTTATTACACATACTATCATACATATTACCACACATGGTATTTACTCGCCCACAATTCTGTCCTGTCAGGCCACTGCTCCCCGGGTGTTGTAGTAGTCCATGAGGTAGGCGCGGATTCCCGTGCTCTTGTATGCCACATGAGCATCAGATGATCAGCTGTCAGAAATCTTGGCACTGTCGGAGAATTGTCCCCGACATGTCGCCGACACTTCGGGGACATGCGAAGACAATTCGGAGACTTGTCGCCAGTTATTCCGCGACAAAAACAAAACGTTAACATTTCAGATTCTGAGCTCGGCGACTTGGACGCCGAATAGTCGGCGACATGTCTCCGAACTGTCCCCGAATTGTCTTGAGCATTTGCCGACATGTCGCCGAATGGTCACGAACTGTAAGAATCTTGGTCATGTCGGCGAACCGGTCGCCGAATTTTTTTACGAACTGATTCGGCGTCAAGTTCGTGGCCAAAATTCGGCAGTGTATTGGGGCTTAAGGCGTCTCCTAGAAGTGATAATCAAGACTAAATCAAATGACAGAGCAGTAGCAGAAAGACGTCGCACTGCTATTGCCCATAGTATAATATCTGCTGTCAGACCTCGTTCATTCATATCACCAATTTTGCTTGGAATATCTGTGTATATTAATAGAAAACTGGAGTCACGTGAACTCATTGATCTTCTCGGTAGTTTATCTTTTGCAGATAACTACAGGGAGGTTCAAAGACTATATGATGCCCTTTTACCAAAAGGAGAGCAGTTTTTTTACCTTTCTGGAGATCTAGTCAATTTTATTTTTGACAATGTAGATATAAATGTTCGCACTCTAACATGTCATGGCACGTGGCATACCATGGGTGGCATTGCATGTGTAACCCCAGCAGCAACAGATCAGGTTTCATCTCTGCTACAAAGGTCCACCAGTATCAGATCTGTAGTTCAGATGGGACAGTTCAGTCATGTGCCCATAAAGCCATACAAAAAACCTAAATCTGCAGGACTGAAGTCAGTCATGATTGACCCACCTGAACCCCCTCAACCACTCCCAGCCCTGTTGAACCTGGCTAAATCTCTGGATAGTATATAGTTTGCTAGTTTTTCCCAAGCTATTCCTGCAGCAAAGTGTCCTTCCTGGAGTGGATTCATGCAGGTGGCAGTTACAGGGGACAATAATCATAAAAGCAAGATAGAAATTCTTCCATTCATCAACCAAGCTCCATCTCAGCCATCAACCATTTTTGGGAAAGTGTCTTGTGACATTTGACCAGCCACTGTATATCAAAGCTGTTAAGGTCTCCCCTGAGCTCAAGAACACAATAGTCAGGCTTGGTGGGTTTCACCTTCTGATGTCATTCATGGGATATATTGGCTACATAATGGGCGGTAGTGGTTTGGAGAGTCTGTGGCAGACAGTCTATGCGCTATGTCTATGAATCATATGGTGACAGGGCATGCATATGCAAGAGCTCTTCGTGCCCATTTACTCACAGCAGCTGCTCTTGTGAGGATCTTACTACAGACACCAGGTTGTCTGATTGGGATGGATATCAGTCAGTTTTGCTCTGTTCAAATAATGCTCCTTGCCAGGGAGTGTGACATGAATAGCATTATGAATGAAGAGGTAGTTCAGCAGCTGACTCACATTTTACATGATCTCATGGCAGATGCTGCTAGACAAAGTCGTACAGGCAAGTTATGGATCCAGTATTTAAAGCAGGTGCAAGTAATTATGCTCTTTATCAGAGCAGAGCGCACAGAAGACTGGCATTTGCATCTTCATGCTGTGAGTAAATGATCCCGATATTCCATGCAGCAGGCCATACTGCTTATGCTAAATCATCACGTTTGTATCTTGACTCAATGAAGAAGCTACCTGAAATCATGGGTGAAACTGAATTTCTAAATTTCCCCAAGCATGGTTACTTCACAATACGGAGAAGTGATACATTTTGGAATGGGAATTTTACAGACCAAATAATTGAGCAAGAACTCATGAGATTATTGAAGACATCTGGTGAACTGGCTCGTGGTAGGGGAATAACTGATAGCACTGTGATCAAATGGGTCTTTGTAACTCCAAAATGTGTTCCTATCTGCAATGCACTGGAAAACTTCTGTGGTGTTTATAACAGCACATCAGACCAGCATGCTGATTTACGTCCATCCAGAACAGCACGTGACAGTCAGGATTGTGAAACTTTCATTAATTGGCTTTCTACACATTCCCCGTTCTCATATCAAGGGTATGAATCTCTTGTCTGTATTTCTGCTGGTTAAGTTGCTAATACTGCAGCAAATGCTGATGAATCCTACACAGTGGGGAAAGCTGGAGCAGAAGCAATGACAGGACACAACTATGCTGATCAGAAAATGAAGCGAAAAGACAGGGTTTTGTCAATCAGCAGCGCTAGGTCTCAAGTTTCTAT
This sequence comes from Eriocheir sinensis, assembly GCF_024679095.1. Classification (NCBI taxonomy): domain Eukaryota; kingdom Metazoa; phylum Arthropoda; class Malacostraca; order Decapoda; family Varunidae; genus Eriocheir; species Eriocheir sinensis. The sequence continues at coordinate 13,386,334 of NC_066531.1, read as the reverse complement.
AAGAGGACAGAGTGTGGAAGTCAACGCAGCCGTTCTTTTCATGCGTGTGACATGTGTTATGAAGCATCATAATGAAATGCGGGATTTCCTTTGTTATGAATTTGGGACCCACCCTCCTTCCCTTTTTCATCATGGGATGATGCGCAAAAACATCAAAAGTGTCCTTGCCATTATGCTGAAGTCAAAGGTGAATGGCCAGTTACAGATTCCCGAGAACTTACAATTCATTATTGATGGTGGCCACCTCTTACACAGTGTAACTTGGTCATGTGACGCTACATATGGAAAGGTGTGTGACACCTATGTGACACATGTTCTTAATTATTATGGAAGGGGCTCAGCAATCATATTTGATGGATATGACGGCACCATATCAACAACAGCACTAGAACAGCACAGGAGAGCAGTCCAGAATGCATCTGCAGGTATTTTATTTGAGGTGGACATGGTGCCTACCACCTCCCAAACGTCATTCCTGGCAAACAGTAAGAACAAGCAGCGGTTGATTGGTATACTCATGAAAAAATTAAGTCTAATGGTGTGAACTGTTAGCAGAGCACTGCAGATGCAGATCATATCGTTGTAGCCACATCACTGACTGCAGCAGCTGGTGACCATGAACGACCAGTTGTAGTTGTTGGGAAGGATACTGATTTGCTGGTGATGCTCACTGCCCAGGCAACTAGAGATATGAACATTTTCATGATGTTTGAACGTGATCCATCAGTTTACAGCATACATGCTATTCAACAGGCCATCAGTCCCAACCTTAAAACCAATCTCTTGTTCCTACATGCTATAACAGGCTGTGATACTGTTTCAGCCTTATACAATGTAGGTAAGATGAAGGCAGTGTCCATTATTGAAGGCAGGAACGAATGGGGAATGTTGGATGTGTTTCATCAGCCTTCATCAAGTCATGAAGAGGTGGCAAGAGTTGGAGAAATATTTTTGCTAAAACTGTATGGGGCAGTTCAGTCCACCTCTCTGGATATGCTTCGGTATGTACTGTACATGAGGCAGGTTGGTAGAAAATCTGTGTACTCAAGTGGAGTCAACTTAGAGAGCCTGCCACCAACATCAGCTGCCACCAAATATCATTCATATCGGGCCTACTTAGCAGTGCAGCAGTGGTCCGGAAATGAGCTGGCACCTACTGAATGGGGATGGAAAGTACAAGATGGAAGTTTGCTTCCAGTTGCAACAGACCAACCTGTGGCACCTGATCGGGTGTTGCGAATGATCTCATGTGGCTGCATAATAGGATGTGGAAAAAATGCAGTTGTTATAGAGCTGGGCTATTTTACACTGAGATGTGTTCATCGTGTATTGGGAGGACATGTAACAACAACCAATCCATAGATTCAGATGAGGGTTGAAACTAGAATTGTGTTGTAAATATTATGACATAAATGTACTCACATTTGGTACCTGCCAGACTGGACCAATGGTTTCTTTGTTGTATTATTTGCTTCTTGATATATATGCTGTATGGATATGCCTTTCTATGTATTGTATGTTTCACAGTTTGTAGCGGTTAGCATCCTACTGAAATTGGATTTCGTTAATTTAATCTTGTGCCCTTTTTGTGAACCAGATTACTTATGGTAGTTCTGCAATTTGGCAGAATAATTTCTTGAGACAGCACATGGTTATTTTGAAAGTAATGCTTGGATTGAATTTCGAACGGTACATTTACACTCCGTGCCCACAAAAACATGGGGTTAGACCCCAAAATAATATCTCTCTTCATAGTAACAAAGTTATTACATTTTTAGTGTCTTTCTGGTGTCTGGTCGACTCATCAGCGGTCATCTTGGATTGTGAATTTTCCACAGCCTGAATTTTAGGGGACTTTGTACCATGTTACTAGATAGATTTCCTGAAAAAATCAGCTTTCTACATTTTTTTCCCGGTTCAACACTAATGCTCCTGGGCTCTTAGAAATCTGGGCTATTTTGCATTTAGGAATACTAAGCTATTATTTTGCATTTAGGAATCAAGGCTATTATTTTGCATTTAGGAATACTAAATTATTATTTTCCATTTAGGAAAACTAGGCTATTTTTTTGCATTTAAGAATACTAAGCGATTATTTTGCATTTATAAAACTAGGTTATTATGTTGCATTTACGAATACTAAGTTATTATTTTGTATTTAAGAACACTAGGCTTATTTTGCAGTAACTTTTTTCTTAAGCGAAGTAATTCTCTCTCTCTCTCTCTCTCTCTCTCTCTCTCTCTCTCTCTCTCTCTCTCTCTCTCTCTCTTTCTCAAGCAACAGTGGCTTTAAAAAGCAGAGACTGAGTGGGCAGAAGGGATGTTAGTGTCGTGTTTTAGCGGTGCTTAAATGTTTTATATTTGTTATTGATACTAAAACGAACTGAAATGAAAATGTGACTTCATGGGTCCATGCGCATTACCAGTAGGGGGCTACATGCAAAATTTGGTTAGGCTAGGTAAAAAAATAAAGTCGGGACGCCTTAATTTTGTTTTGAGAGTTTGCCCGCCTAATATTTAGGCGGTTCCGCCGACATCCGTCAAGGATACAGAGTCTATGTCATGACCCAATATGAGTTAGTGTAATTTTCAGTTCATAAAATTACCTACCACTCCCGTGTTTGCCAGCATTGCTAATGTGCATCTTATATTTGCAACCAGCTCTGCCACAAGGTTGCAATCATTTTTGTCATTCAGCTTTATGCTCGTGCTGACAGTACTTAACCTGTTTGAGTTTGGTCTTCGTGGCCGTCTCCCTGTTTTTATTCAGGAGTTTTTATCTCATCGTCTTTTACGGGTTAGAGTGGGGAGTACTCTTTCCGAGGTTTGTCCACTTGAGGATGGTGTACCACAGGGAAGTATTATCAGTGTTACGCTATTTGCTGTGGCTATTAATGGAGTCGTTGGTGCCCTGCCTGATGGAGTTCATAGCTCCTTATATGTAGACGATTTATCCATTTCGTTTTCTGCGGCAAGGATGTTGTTGATTGAACGAAAACTGCAACTGACTATTAATAGAGTCTCCAATTGGGCAAATACGCGCGGCTTTCGATTTTCGTCCTCAAAGACAGTAGCTATGCATTTCTGTCGTCTTCGAGGCGTTCATCCGGACCCTGACTTATATCTTGGTAATAGGCGACTGTCCTGTGTAGAGACGACTCGTTACCTCGGTCTTTTATTTGATAGCCGCCTAACCTGGGTGCCTCATTTACGTTACGTTAAGGCGGCTTGTCAGAAAGCCCTGTCCCTCCTTCGTGTTTTAGCTCATACCTCTTGGGGTGCAGACAGGGACACGCTACTCCTCCTCCACAGAACACTCATCCTTTCCAAGTTGGAATATGGCTGCGAGGTATACTCCTCCGCCAAGGAGGCTCACCTATGCGTGTACAGTACATCAAGCCGGGGTTCGCTTGGCTACTGGTGCATTCCGGTCTTCACCGATACCCAGCCTCCTCGTGGATGCTGGCGTCCTGCCTCTGGATTTGAGACGCCAGTCCTCTTTATTCCGTTGCTGGTTCCGCGTCCAACGGGCTCTCTCTCTCTCTCTCTCTCTCTCTCTCTCTCTCTCTCTCTCTCTCTCTCTCTCTCACCGTTCTTTGCGACGCGCACCAGGTCGTCGAGGCCACTGAGTGGGCCCGAGGTGACCACCAAGTCGTATGTGTCAGAGAGAGAGAAAAAGGGAGAGAGAGAGAGAGAGAGATGTAGAAGAAAAATACTTAAAGTAATCTTTACATATGAAACAACAACAATAACAATAATTCCACTCACACAGCTTTTCTGGACAGAGTGGAGTCTAAGGCTCCTCGTCTCATCAGCTCTCCTCCTCTTACTGATAACCTTCTACCTCTTAAATTCCGCCGCTATGTTGCCTCTTTTTCTATCTTCTATCGATATCTTCATGATAACTGCTCTTCTGAACTTGCTAACTGCATGCCTCCCTCCCTCCCGCGGACCCGCTGCACGCGACTTTCTACTCATGCTCATCCCTATACTATCCAAAACCCTTATGCAAGAGGTAAATTCTGGAACGGCCTTCCTTCGTCTGTATTTCGTCCTGCCTATGACTTGACTTATTTCAAGAAGAGTGTATCAAGACACCTCTCCACTCGAAATTAACCTCTCTTTTGGCTACTCTTTACTTTTATCTTTTATGGGAGCGGCGAGTAGCGGGCTTTTTTTTGTGTACTCTTTTTGTTGTCCTTGAGCCGTGTCCTTTGATGTAAAAAAAAAAAATTACTATTACATTTGGGCACGGTGGAGTGTCCGCTGCCGATAAACTCCAGGAAGTCATTGGTATAAATGCCAGTCTCCCGCTGCTTCATCATGCCCTCCGACGGGTCCACAGCGTATATGTGCCTGTGGGAGTGGCTGTAGTAGTAATAGCAGTTATAGCAGTAGTAGAAGTTGTTGGGAATCAGTAAATTTACCCTACCCAACAGTTAGGTCACTCGCAAAGTGAATAGCACACCCGTCAGACAATCCCAAAGAAACAAGTGCTTACCAGCTATTAGGTGGTGAAGGTATCCAACAAGCACCTCCAGACAGCCGAACAAATAATAATCCTACCGGATCCGTGTAGTAAAATCTATCTGTCTCAAATAACTGCTGGGGGCACTTAGCTGAGAAGTGGGTTTCAAAAGATATTGTTGTCTCTGAAGTCTCGTTGCCGGGTGTAATATCCCTCAGTCAGGTAATATAAGGCACACTGCGTCCGAGTTAATGGGTGGGCTGCAGTGCCTTGGTCTTTACTTTGTGAAGGCCGGTGGTGGAGTGAGAGAAAACCAACCACGTTGGTCTGAAGCGATGTTTTGAATTTCTCTCGCCAGATGGCGTGGCTTTCCTCTCTGTTTCCATCGGTTAAATTATCCTTGCTCTTTAATTATAATTCAGCAAGGACAATTAGTTATTATTTCATGAAAGGAAACACTTCACTATTGTTTTTCCTTTCATGGTAAATATGGTTAGTCTTCAGACAGTGAATAAGTTGATTCTGTCTCGGTTTGGGACCCGATGACCGAAGTATTTAAGTACCATCCAAGGCTTATTTGAGCTCAGGCGATACTCATATTTGGCTTGAACTCTCGGCCCGAGACTAGTTCCATAAGGAAAATATTTAATTTGTCTAATCCCCCGGTTAACTGGCCTAATTCCTAACATAGTATAGTCTATCGATTTTAACTTGAGCCCGTGGGCGCGACACAAGGATTCCCCACGAGACCGCGCTGGTGCCACATCACTCCATTACTCTCATCAGAGAGGGTGGCTACCTCTCTCTCTCTCTCTCTCTCTCTCTCTCTCTCTCTCTCTCTCTCTCTCTCTCTCTCTCTTTGCATGGCTGCGCAGGGCGCGAGAGTGAGATCTACTTGATTTGTCCATTGTGGCGTAACGCTGAATGGTGCGGCCTGGCGCCTGTTGCCAAGGTCCGTCAGGCGGCACCGTTGCATGAGCCACGTTGCCAAGTGATATGGAAGGTTTACGGAGTCGTTTTCTTTCCCTCTAATCCCAAGCCATTCATAACACCACGCAGTCGTATTATGAATATATATATATATATATATATATATATATATATATATATATATATATATATATATATATATATATATATATATATATATATATATATATATATATTTTCCAAAAATAGATAACGTACAGACTAACAGTGAGACATAATGACATGCGTAGGTCATCGCTAGATCTGTAAACAATGGGGGTTTCCCCGGGCTAAGCCACAGGGCTCAATTTTAAGTTAGAGTTGATGGACTATAGTAATGCCGCTCCTGCCCGCTCCCAGTTCCCACCCAGCGGCCCTGCCTCTACACAAGCTGCTGTAATTTCCAACACATCATCTTCATCTCTTGGGGTTGGACTCGTGTTGAGGCTGAGGCACTGGCAGGCAGGAGGCAGTGGACTGGAGGATATTTAAGTATGGTGACCGGACATCCCCCTGTCTGCGGCCCTGCGGCACCCACCTGAAGCCTTCCCGGTGGAGTTCGCGGCCCACACACCCCGTCCCGGCGGCCACGTCCAGCACCCTGGCCTTGGCTCGCCGCTCCAGGGGTACCCAACGCAGCGCCTCCTCCAACGTGATGGCGGGGCCACGGTACCCGCCTTTCCAGATCATCTAAGGGGACGGGGAAGCAGATGATTACAGGTGCGTACCCCAGGGGCCGCATCACTTCACTCCGGGACCTCACGGAGTAGTCGCCGGTTTAACGCAAAATCATTCCAGCGATACCCCATGATTCTGCATAGGCACTTGGTACCGAAGGCATCTCTCTCTCTCTCTCTCTCTCTCTCTCTCTCTCTCTCTCTCTCTCTCTCTCTCTCTCTCTCTCTCTCCATCTCCTCGTAGTTCTCGGACCACTCGTCGTAGCCGGCCGCCATCTCCTCCGGCGTGATCCCCGGCCTGTGGACGTTCGCGTCCACCCTCATTGCCACGTCGCCCCGACTGCCGCCCTCAGACATTATCCTGCAGCAGGGAAGAGACGGGAGAATCACAGGCAGGGCATGACTACAGTACAGTACAATTCCTTCTTCTTCTACTTACGATTTACCCCCATAATAGGGGGACAGGGCCTTTGGCCAAAAGGCGGCCCTGTAAGGGGGAGCGGGAAAGTCAAGTCCCGGCGGGGGTAGGGACGCCCCCGCCGCCGCCACAGCCACGGGTAACAGCCGGCGAGCAGCGACGGAGGCACGGGCTCTCCGGGCAGGCGCCCAGTAGACACCCGTAGCGGTGCACGGGCGAGCAGCCGAACGGTCGACTTGACTGCCGCGGTGGGGCCCTAAGCGAGGATAACCAGGCGGGTCAACCACGCCGCCGCAGAAGGACCCCCCAGCTGCTCGCCCGAGGAGTGCTGGCGTTCCACTGTTGAACAATTCCTTTATACATCCTTTATATATTTACAAAGGTAGGTACGGTTTTCTAGCGCGCGCCGCACTCCTCGCTGACTCGCCGGCTGGCTCTCAAGCTCCGCCCACCTCCATGACAGGTATGGCCCGCCTCTCTCTCTCTCTCTCTCTCTCTCTCTCTCTCTCTCTCTCTCTCTCTCTCTCTCTCTCTCTCTCTGGAATGAAATAGACGAAGCAATTACATAGTTAGTGCAGGGACGATAGCTTGGTTTAAGAGTAGACTGGATAGCTACGTGGACGAGGATGACAGGTGATAGTGAGGTGTGGGTGCAGTAAGGCTCTCCGGCTTATTGCACGGCCAGCTGAAGTTGCTCTCTCTCTCTCTCTCTCTCTCTCTCTCTCTCTCTCTCTCTCTCTCTCTCTCTCTCTCTCTCTCTCTGTGTGTGTGTGTGTGTGTGTGTGTGTGTGTGAGAGAGAGAGAGAGAGAGAGAGAGAGAGAGAGAGAGAGAGAGAGAGAGAGAGAGAGAGAGAGGATCAGGCTGTGATGAATGAACTACACACACACACACACACACACACACACACACACACACTGCCAGGCTTCACGGTCTGACAGGGCGGCAGTTCGAGCCCGCTCAGGGCGGATTCTTTCCGTTGACTCGGAGTGGTTACTATCCCCCTTGAGCAAGGGGGATGGGGTGTGTGGTGTGTGAGGTCCTGCCAGTACCCAGAGATCGACGATAAAGAGCACTTGCTCATGTCGGGAGGGTACCTGCTGCTGGCGATTATGAGCTCCGGGAGGGCAGCATGAGCCAATGCAAGATGGCGCCACTATAAACACTCGCCTGCGCCAGAACGGGCTGGGCCGACCATCAGGCCCCACCGGGAAGAAGCCTTGGGCAGACCATCAGGCACCACCGGGAAGAAGCCTTGGGCAGACCAGCCCGCCCCCCCGGGAAGAAGCCTACCGGCGCAATAGCCCGCGACGTAAAAAAAAAAAAAAATAGTCGCCATGTCAACCATTTTTCTTTTAATCCGACATAAAAATAGTTGTAAGCTCTAAAATGTCTTACTTTTATGAAAATTCCATTTAAAATATGTTAAAATCCTTCAACCTATTAGGCCCGACACGTACCATTCAAGTCACTTGTCGGGACCCAGAAGACCATAACAGCACAATGAATTAATAGTGACCCCAACCAGAGGCAAATACCGGAGGGAGATATGGAGACAAGTATTGTAAATATGTTAGGAGAGGGAAGTGTCACGGGGTAAAATAAGATTAATAACAGGAGTGTGCTCACAAGGAGGTCGCTAGCCGACAAGGGTTGATTCCCGCGGCACGCCAGGAGACACAACGGTGTACACACCCTGACTAGGGAGTACTAACACGACTTACCTGCTCAAATCTCCCGTGGGGTTCTTATTTACTCTCCTTATGGGGCTGGAAGGCACATACGCACAGACAAAAGGGTTACTGATAAAGCTCGTGTACAACTATGCACAGACTTTATTACATAAAGGAACAAGACACGGACAAATCTCACATACACACCCAGCTGAGCCTCGCGTTTCTCGTGCTCGCACAAGACTAACCTGCCCTGGCTACACTAACAACTAGCTACTTAACTTGGTGCGGAGGGAGAAGAGGCTCGTTGCACAGCCTTGCTCGAGGTGGCTGCAGCTTGTCCTTCCTGCCGTGGGTCCTCTCATCAGGCGCGTGATGTCGGCGGTAGATGCGGCTTTCAGAAAGAGGCCGCCGCGGACTCGACACACCCAAACTGAGACCCGGTGTGGGCTGTATCCCGAAGTGGCGAAGCCCAGGATCCCCGCACTCCAGCAGGAGGAAAACCGCGTGGTGCCAAGAGGTAGGCGAGAGTAGAGGAACGTCGCCCCGTGACCTCACCAGACGGCGGTCAGGGGGAGAAGTCAGTCCCGAGCCGCGGCGAGTGACCTGACGGGCCCCAACTCGCCCGGCCTAGATGCAAAACGCTGCTGGCGAGGAAAAATACAACAGAGGGTGCTGACAGCACTCTGAGCAATACTGCCATAGGCAGATATCGTTACACTTCTCTGACGCGCAGCTATAACTTGCAAGTGCATGGCACCGCAATATAAACAGCGGAGCAAGCTACGTACAGACACGAAGAGGAAAGCAACAATCGCGAGCTAGCAACACAGGCCGCCCAGCCAGGCCGCGGGCGGCAACAGCCCCCATGGCGGGAAGCACAAAGACAATAGCCCAACATCGTCACAGCAGAGGCGTACAAGCTACAGTAATGCACACACTACTGTGCACCTGCAGAGAGTGGAGTGGTGACTCCTGAAAGTGCGTAAACGCAGGTAAAACACAGCGGGCGACCCGCACGAAAATGCACGCCTTGGCATCACTACGCTCGTCGCCTAGGCAACGAACAGGTTGAGTCATCGTGACCCGCCCCGCGCCTAGGTCACGTGACGAACTAGGAAAACGCGTCAACAGCTTCCCTATAGCAAATACTATAAAAATAACTTGTCGCGAATCTAAACCGCGACAGGAAGGAAAGCAATTAGTCAGATATACAAAGTCGTAAACATCTGATAAGCACTAACACTAACAAGGGAGGTTACGGAAAATACCAAGACCCACATACAGAAAACAGATACGGTACCCAGTAGGCGTGGTCAGAAAGTGTGGAAAACCATTCAAAAGACTTTAAACACGTGACCTCAGTCGTGACGACATGCTATAAGCGAATAACTGAACAGATAAGTCACTGTGGGAGCGTCATAAGAGTGAATCACGAATAGCAGGAGAAGTAAACAATACAACATAATGAGCGAGCCAATGTTTGTTGACAGGAAGTATTGGCTACTGGTTATGTAGAAAATTAAAGCGTGTCAAGAATGTAGTTCCGAGTCAAGCAAAGAAAAAATGTGACCTAGAAATCAGTAGTAAGACCAGACCGAGCTTGGTTCTCGCCTCAAGCAGACCTGCTACTCACTCAGCTGAGAATGGCTGTTGTGATCTTAATCGTGAGTAGAAATTCGAGAATCTAAGGGAAACCGACTGCATTGTCCTGGAGATTATAATGTGAGGAGATGTGTAGTAGGATTGTGAGGGACAGGATTGTGATCATTTTATTGCTATGTAAAGCAAAGGTAGAAACCGCTGGGTGTGGTATAATTTGGTGCTTCCGTGAAATTGTTGTAGATTATACTATAGGAATGTGTTATTAGGATTTGAGGAGAGTACTTAATTACTGTGATGTAACCAGAGGGAAACAAACCACTGCTTGTGGAATGACGAGTGTTATTATTATTGGCAACAACTGAGCACATATTGTAGTATTATGTTCAAGACATGTCGTTTGTCATATGTTGCATCCATTGCTGAATAAGCCAGTGTTATGATCGTCTGAGCATATAATATTGCGTAAGGCAATTACTTTCATTTAATTTTAAATAAATGTATATTTTCTTTTTCCCTTGTTTATCCCCGAACACCAGTCTCCAATAACAACTTCAACCAGATCACTCTCCCAGGGATACGAGACGGTGAGATCATTTATGGAGTTATTAATGAGTGATGAAAGAGTTGTTTTAATACAAGCTGATGCAAATAAAAAAATAAAAAAAACAAGCTGATGCAAATAAAAAAAAAAGTAAGAATTAAATACAAGAAAAGAAGGATCCACAAACTTTGCCGCCCGCGTTCGTTACCCTTAAAAAGGAGGGTCTTGAAATTATGATATAATAAATACGACCTCCAAACTTGCTGATTCATTCAGTCATCTGTTGTTACCTAGTAATCTTTCAATGACATTTTGTACCAATCTTACTTCTCCTCTATAAATACTATCCGTTAAAATTACTAATACCTATGTAATTAATCAAGCACTCGATAACATCTGTAATCGTCATTCAGGTGTGTCGAGACTTCTGAATAATGTACGTACGTCATTAGGCTCGGGATATCGCAGATAATGGCGGACACTTGACTTTCTTCGCGGACAGGTAAAATACGGGACCTAACACTAACCCGGGAACACACACACGTTACCGCATTAATCACACGACGGACTCAAAATAGCCTCGCAACCGCCTTGGGCGGCCGCCAAGTCATTACAAATAAGTCATCTAGTGTGAAAGAGGCTCAGCCTCCAAGACACATTACCGGCAGCCTTAATGGAGGAGTTCGTTTCCGAGCGGGAGAGCGTGCGAGGAAGAGCCAGTTTGCCGGATTACTTGTTTTCGTCTTTTTCTTGAAGGCCGGACTTGGAGATATTTGTATAATGAATGATGTATAACTATTTTCACTCACAGCCACTATCACATCTTAGTGTTGCTTAATACAGATGAAGGTTTTCCTTATATACTTATTTGTCATGGAGAGAGAGAGAGAGAGAGAGAGAGAGAGAGAGAGAGAGAGAGAGAGAGAGAGAGAGCTTCCTCAGGCAGGCTACCCATTTATCGACCAGCCCGAAAAGAAAGGATGAATAGCTGGGTGAGCACACTGACTGCCCAAGCCGGGATTCGAACCCGGGCCCGCGGATTCGTAGCTAACCACTAGACTATGGAGGCATAAAAAAAGATTCAAGGGGTGAGAAACTTGCTATATGTGGAGACTCAAGCATCTAATGCAGCCATTGTCAACAAGATGAGAAAACAATTAAAAGGAAATAAACTGAAGTTGCTAACGCTTGGTTGAACTGCACACACTTTAGATGTTCTGGCTCATGATCGGACAATTGGTAACATAAAAGAAAATGTGGTTCATGTTATAAAATACGTTTGAAACCATCACCCTGCCTCAGCAAGATATGGAGAGAGACGGTCAATGTCTTGTTCTGCTCCAGGACACTAGACGAACCATGTTTGAACTGGGTCAAGGCGTGGCTTAGCAATAGGAAGCAAAGAGTGCAAATCAATGGTAAAAGATCTCACTGGGGATGTGTTACGGGTGGGGTCCCACAAGGTTCGGTATTAGGTCTACTTTTGTTTATTATTTATATCAGTGACTTAGATACAGGAATTAGTAGTGATGTCAGTAAGTTTTTTTGTTTTTTTTTACAACAAAGGAGGCAGCTCAAGGGCACACAAAAAAAGAAAACAATAATAAAAAAGTCCGCTCGCTGCTCCTAAGAAATAAATAAAAGAGGTGTCCAAAAGCAAGGTCAAATTCAGGAGAGATGTCCTGATACCCTCCTCTTGAAAGATTTTAAGTCGTAAGCAGGAGGAAATACATACGAAGGAAGATTTTTCAAGAGATAACCAGCTTGAAGGATGAAAGAGTGAAGATGCTGGTTAACTCTTGCATAAGGGTTTGGACAGTATATGGATGAGCATGAGTAGAAAGTCGTGTGCAGCGGGGCCGCGGGAGGGAGGGAGGCATGCAGTTAGCAAGTTCAGAAGAGCAGTCAGAGTGGAAATATCGATAGATAGAAAGAGAGGCAACATCGCGGCGGAATTTAAGAGGTAGAAGACTATAAGTATGAGGAGGAGAGCTGATGAGACGAAGAGCCTTAGCCTCCACTCTGTCCAGAAGAGCTGTATGAGTGGAGCCCCCCCACACATGAGATGCATATTCCATACGAGGGCGGACAAGGCCCCTGTATATGGACAGCAACTGTGCGGGGGAGAAGAACTGGCGGAGACGGTACAGACCGCCCAGCCTCGAGGAAGCTGATTTAGTAAGAGATGATATATGAAGTTTCCAGTTGAGATTTTGAGTTAAGGATAGACCGAGGATGTTTAGTGTTGAGGAAGGTGATAGCTGGGTGTTGTCAAAGAATAGGGGATAGTTGTTTGGAAGATTGTATCGAGTGGATAGGTGGAGAAACTGTGTTTTTGAGGCGTTGAAGGACACCAGGTTCCTCTTGCCCCAATCGGAAATTATAGTAAGGTCTGAGGCTGAGCGTTCTGCAGCCTCCAGCCTTGAGTCGTTAAGTTCCTGTAGGGTGGGTCTTCTATTAAAAGAAGTTGAGTAATGCAGAGTGGAATCATCGGCGTAGGAATGGATAGGACAGTTCGTTTTGGAAAGAAGATCACCAATGAACAACAGAAAGAGAGTGGGACATAGGACAGAACCCTGTGGGACACCACTGTTAATAGCTTTAGGGGAAGAACAGTGAAACAGTGACCGTCTACCACAGCAGAGATAGAACGGCCGGAAAGGAAACTGGAGATAAAGGAACAGAGAGAGGGATAGAATCCGAAAGAGGGTAGTTTAGAAAGCAAAGACCTGTGCCAGACTCTATCGAAGGCTTTCGATATGTCTAGCGCAACCGAGAAAGTTTCACTGAAACGGCTAAGAGAGGATGACCAAGAGTCAGTTAAGAGAGCAAGAAGATCGGAAGTAGAATGCCCCTTGCGGAACCCATACTGGAGATCAGATAGAAGGTCAGAAGTGGAAAGGTGGTTTTGAATCTTCCGGTTAAGGATTGATTCAAAAGCTTTAGATAAACAAGAAAGTAAAGCTATAGGACGGTAGTTTGAGGGATTGGAACCGTCACCCTCCTTAGGCACAGGCTGTATGAAGGCACACTTCCAGCAGGAAGGAAAGGTAGATGTTAACAGGCAAAGGCGAAATAGTTTGACCAGGCAGGGTGACAGCGCAGAGGCACAGTTTTTAAGGACAATAGGAGGCACTCCATCAGGTCCATAACCTTCTGAGGATTGAGGCCAGAGAGGGCATAGAAAACATCATTTTGAAGAATCTTTATAACAGGCACAAAGAAGTCAGAGGGTGGATGAGTAGGAGGAATATGCCCAGAATCGTCCAGAGTGGAGTTTTTAGAAAAAGTTTGAGAGAAGAGTTCAGCCTTAGAGATAGATGAGACGGCAGTGTTGCCGTCAGGACTGAGGATTGGAGGCAAAGATGAAGAAGTGAAGTTGGAGGAGATGTTTTGGCTAGATGCCAGAAGTCACGGGAAGAGTTAGAAAGCAAGGTTTTGGCATTTTCTATTAATGAAAGAGTTTTTGGTTAGTCGGAGAATAGATTTGGCATGATTCCGGCCAGAAATGTGAAGTTCATAATTAGCATTAGTTTGAAGGCAAAGATGAAGAAGTTAAGTTGGAGGAGATGTTTTTGGCTAGATGCCAGAAGTCACGGGAAGAGTTAGAGAAGGCAAGGTTTTGGTATTTTCTATTAATGAAAGAGTTTTGGGTTAGTCGGAGAATAGATTTGGCATGATTCCGGCCAGAAAAACCTTTTGTGAGCTGCCTCTCTATCATTGACAGCACGAGAACAAGCGTGATTAAACCAAGGCTTTTTAGCGTGAGGAGTAGAGAAAGAACGAGGAATGTATGCCTCCATTCCAGAGACAATCACCTCTGTGATGCGCTGCACATACACAGAGGGTCTCTATCCTGGAAGCAATAATCATCCACGGGAAATCGGAAAAGTACATCCCCACGCTACCACTCGGATTTCTCAGTCACCGCCGAGTGGCTTAAAACTACCCACATGCTGTCCTGAAGACCACCCATCAACCCGGACTCTAGAGGAAGCCGTCCAAGCGAATCAAGAACGAGTTCCGGGGGGCAGCATGAGCCAATGCAAGATGGCGCCACTATAAACACTCGCCTGCGCCAGAACGGGCTGGGCCGACCATCAGGCCCCACCTGGAAGAAGCCTACCGGCGCAAAAGGCAACAGCACGAGAACAAGCGTGATTAAACCAAGGCTTTTTAGCGTGAGGAGTAGAGAAAGAACGAGGAATGTATGCCTCCATTCCAGAAACAATCACCTCTGTGATGCGCTGAGCACACACAGAGGGGTCTCTATCCTGGAAGCAATAATCATTCCACGGGAAATCGGAAAAGTACATCCTCAGGTCGTCCCACCGAGCTGAAGCAAAATGCCAGAAGCATCGCCTCTTCGGTGGGTCCAGAGGGTGTACAGGAGCGATAGGACAGGATGCAGAAATAAGATTGTGATCGGAGGAGCCCAACGGAGAGAACAGTTTGACAGAATAAGCAGAAGGGTTTGAGGTAAGGAAGAGGTCTAGAATGTTGGGCCGATCTCCAAGACGGTCGGGAATACGTGTAGGGTGCTGGACCAACTGCTCTAGGTCGTTGAGGATAACAAAGTTGTAGGTTTGTTCACCAGGCTGGTCAGTGAAAGGGGATGAAAGCCAAAGCTGGTGGTGAACATTGAAATCTCCTAGGATGGAGATTTCAGCGAAGGGAGAGTGGGTCAAGATGTGCTCCACTTTAGAATTCAAATAGTCAAAGAATTTTACATAGTTAGTAGAGTTAGGTGAGAGATAAACAGCACATATGTATTTAGTAATAGAATGACAATGAAGTCTTAGCCATATGGTAGAAAATTCAGAAGAGTCAAGGTTGTGGGCACGAGAGCAAGTGATGTCGTTGTGCATGTAGGCGCAACATCCAGCTTTGGATTGAAATTTAGGATAGAGATAGTAGGAGGGAACAGAGTAGAGATTGCTGTCAGTAGCCTCAGAAACCTGTGTTTCGGTAAGGAAGAGAAGGTGAGGTTTAGAGGAGGAGAGATGATGTTCCACAGAATAAAAATTAGAACGGAGACCGCGAATGTTGCAGAAATTGAGAAGAAAGAGGTTCGAGGAGTCATCAGGACACCTCTCGGGTCGGCAGCCAGAAGGGGAGTCCTCCCTGGGGGCATTTGTGCCCCCCCCCCCCCAGGCGGGGACTCCGAGGTTTGATGTAGGTGCGCCATTTTGAAATTTGAATTTTGGGAAAAGGTGTATATGTTGTGTCAATGTAGTGTGGTGTGGATAGAGAGAGGATCTGTCTTTAGAAAGCATGCTGAACTACTCTCCGGTGTTGTTGAGACAATAGGGAAACGGTTAGTGAGGACATGGTCTTTGGAGGTCTTCAGCTCCCTTCTCACCTCCCATATATACCTCACCGTGAGTGGCTTGCGCCCGTTCGGTAGGTGTCTTCCTACCTACTCCGGCCATATGATGATACCAAGATCGGTAGAATAATTGAGTCGGATCAGGACGCTAGTATTCTCCAGGATGAACTAAACATTGTATGACAGGGCGGATAAATGGCAAATGGAGTTCAACAACCCCTCACATAACTATTGCTTAAATGACGCTCCCACAAGCAGGTCTGGGTGCGAGAGGGATTTAGGGGTCTTAGTGAGCTCTGATCTCCGTCCAAGGACACAATGCATTCAAGCTAGAAATCAAGCAAATAGGGTACTGGGATTTATTTCAAGAAGCGTAAGCAACAGAAGCGCCGAAGTCTTCCTCAAACTATATTTAGCATTAGTTAAACCTCATCTTGACTGCGGTTCAGTTCTGGTCACCCTACTATAGAATGGATATCAAAATGTTAGAATCGGTGCAGAGGAGGATGACTAAGATGATTCAGGGGTTGAGAAACTTGCCATACGAGGAAAGACTCAAACAGTTAAAACTTGCATTCTCTAGAAAGGCGAAGGGTGCGTGGAGACATGATCGAGGTTTATAAATGGATGAAGGGCTTTAATAAGGGGGATATTCATAAGGTGTTGTTGGTAAGAGAACCGGGTAGGACACGAAGTAATGGGTTTAAACTGGATACATTCAGATTCAACAGGGACATAGGCAAAAATTGGTTTGCTAACAGAGTGGTGGATGAGTGGAATAGGCTTAGCAGTCATGTGGTGAGTGCCAATACAACTGTCACATAAAAAAATAGATTAAATAAATTCATGAACAGCGAAATTAGGTGGGGTTAGATACACAGGAGCTTAGGTTCAATAGAGCTGCCTTGTACAGGCCTACAGGCCTCTTGCAGACTCCTACGTTCTTGTGTTCTTATATATATATATATATATATATATATATATATATATATATATATATATATATATATATATATATATATATATATATATATATATATAATGAACTAACAAGCTCATGGAAATCAGTGAAGTTAATGATAGGGAAAATATTGATATCAAAGTTAGTGTTTTCGTAATTAATTTTTCCGTAGTATATTGTTGCCCTGGTAATACGGTCAAGATTTAAATCAATGACATTTGAAAAGAATATCATAATTTAAGTCGATTTACGTCAATGATTAAAAAAAAATCCTTAAATTTAAATCAGTGATTTAAATCAACTTGATTTAAATCAAACAACCCTGCGTTATATAATTATGTGTCTAATAAATTAAACAATATTGATCCGCCTTGTTAGGAGCTCACCTTCACCACCCCCGCGCAGCCGCCGTGCCCGAAAAGAGACATTTTCTCCACGGTAATAATTATGATAGCTTTCGTCACGTCATCGAAGTGTTTTATACATACTTTGAAGGTACAGTCGTGAGACGCAAGTGTTGACACAGTTTCCAAAATGTTTCAGACGCCGCCAGCGAAAGACGGAAACTATCCAGCAGAGCTACATTTGAGTTATATGTGACGTATGTGTGTGTGTGTGTGTGCGTGTGTGTGTGTAAGGGTCAAAGAGTGTGTGTGGGTGTGAAAGATATATTATTTAAGGATTTTTGTTACGAAACTGTGAGCGTCAACTGCACGACGATTATGTTTTTAAAAAAAATATGTTATGAATCCTCTTGTTTCCACCAGTGCACGCTCTGTAATAAGATTTTCTGCATTCCATAAACTACATACTTGCTTGGCTTTGGTCGTCAGTGTGCATTCTGGTGTGTGTGTGTGTGTAAGAGAGAGAGAGAGAGAGAGAGAGAGAGAGAGAGAGAGAGAGAGATTAATTTATGTTAAGAAAAAAAGTTACTGCAAAATAATAGCCTAGTTTTCTTAAATGCATAATAATAGCTTAGTATTCGTAAATGCAAAGTAATAGTATAGTTTAATAAATGCAAACGAATCGCTTAGTATTCTTAAATGCAAAATAATAGCTTTGTAATTCAATTCAATTCATAATAGCCTACTAGTTTCCTAAATGCGCCGGCTGGCATGGTCGATGACGACGTAATTGCATAATATTGTCAAGCGAGAGTTAAATGGTGACATCATTATATATATTTTTATTATATCATAATATTTGTGCACGTTATCAATGTTTTCTTCGCATTTTCTTAGGGACGACGTTGCAGAAATGAATACAACATACATTCAAATGCGTAATAGCGTTGTAAACAACTTTAGCTGTCCTTGACTAAATTTGAACGAAATGTAAAAGAGACATTTTCGTCCACAAATTACAAACTTGTTATCAGTGTGCACAACTGACAGATTCATATCTAATAACTTATGGAGAGTGTATATGTAGTGACATATCTGAACATTAGCCTCTTTCCATGCGGTGTATATATTTTAAAGTCAGGGCCGGTGAACGAAACCCAGTGGACAGTGTGTCAACACTTGTGTACCACGATTGTACAACAGTAGTTTTCCTGGGTTATTGGTCATGGAGTTCTCTGACATTAGGCACTGTAAAGCCAAAGACAGGGAGGGTATGGTAGTTGGGGTAGTGCTAATTGCCATTTGAGCAACGTAAAAAATCAACGAAAAGGGGGTGGGGGGGGGGGAAGGTGGAAAGAAGATCATTGATGAATAACAGGAAGAGAGTGAGTGATAGGACAGAGACTTGTGGAACACCACTGTTGATAGGTTTAGGGGAAGAACAGTGACCGTCTACCAAAGCAGAGATAAAACGGGCGGAAAGGAAACTGGAGATAAAGGAACAGAGAGAGGGATAGAATCCGAAAGAGGGTAGTTTAGAAAGCAAAGACCTGTTCCAGACTCTATCGAAGGCTTTCGATATGTCTAGCGCAACCGAGAAAGTTTCACCGAAACGGCTAAGAGAGGATGACCAAGAGTCAGTTAAGAGAGCAAGAAGATCGGAAGTAGAATGCCCCTTGCGGAACCCATACTGGAGATATTTTTGGCTAGGTGCCACAAGCAAGGGAAGAAATAGATAAAGCAAGGTGTTGACATTTTCTGTTGATGAAAGAGGTTTTGGTAAGTTGGAGAATAGATTTGGCACGATTCCGGGCTGAAATGTAAAGTTTGTGATTAGTAGGAGTGCGAAGGCTCTGGAACCTTTTGTGAGCTGCCTATCTATCTTTAATAGCACGAGAACAAGCATGGTTAAACCAAGACTTTTTAGCATGAGGAGTAGAGAAAGAACGTAGGATGTATGCCTCAATTCCAGAGACAATCACCTCTGTGATGCGCTGGGAACACACAGAGGGGTCTCTCTGCTGGAAGCAGTAATAATTCCACGGGAAATCGGAAAAGTACATCCTCAGGACGTCCCACCGAGCTGAGGCAAAATGCCAGAAGCATCGCCTCTTTGGTGGGTCCAGATGATGAACAGGAGCGACAGGACAGGATACATAAATAAGGTCGTGATCGGAGGAGCCCAACGGAGAGAACAGTTTGACAGAGTAAGCAGAAGGGTTAGAGGTAAGGAAGAGGTTTAGTATGTTGGGCGTGTCTCCAAGACGGTCGGAAATACGTGTAGGGTGCTGAACCAACTGCTCTAGGTCGTTGAGGAGGGCAAAGTTGTAGACTTATTCACCAGGCTGGTCAGTGAAAGAGGATGAAAGCTAAAGCTGGTGGTGAACATTGAATCAGTGAAGGGAGAGTGGGTCAAGATGTGCTCCACTTTAGAGTTCAAGTAGTCAAAGAATTTTACTTAGATAGCAGAGTTGGATGAGAGATAAACAGCACAGATGTAGTTAGTAATAGTATGACAATGAAGTCTAAGCCAGATGGTGGAAAATTCAGAAGAGTCAAGGTCGTAGGCACGAGAGCAAGTGATGTCGTTGCGCACGTAGACGCAACATTCAGCTTTGGATTGAAATTTAGGATAGAGATAGTAGAAGGGAACAGAGTAGAGATTGCTCTCAGTATCCTGAGAGACCTGTTTCGGTGAGGAAGAGAAGGTGAGGTTTAGAGGAGGAGAGATGGTGCTCCACAGAATGAAAATTAGTATCCTACATATCATGAATATGAAATATAAGTACTTAGCTAGAAAATAACATATACAAGAGGTCGTTGTGGTTAATGATGTCCATATGTTTGTCAACAAATGATGAGCGATGAACTGACGGAGTGGATCATCCGTGCCGAGCGGCCGCTATTTCGCTGACGTCATTTTGAGGTCATTATTAACGTCGACTGATCGGTCAAAACGGAATAGTGGGAACCTCGCCTTATCTCATTTCCCTCACTTCCTTCCTTTTCCTCCATCCCCTCCTTTCCTCCCTTATTTTTTCTCTCCCTCACCTTCCTTTACTTACACCCCTCTCTCCCTCTTATCACCTCCCTTACTCCTTACCTCCCTCCATCCCCTCCTTTCCTCCCTTATTCTCTCTCTCCTCCCTTTCACTCCATCCCCTTCTTTCTCTCCCTCTCCCCTCCCTTCTCTTCTCTTCCATCTTCTCTCCTCCCTTACTCTTTCTCTCCCTCTCCTTCCTTTTCCTCCTTTCCTCCCTTCCCAGTTCCCACCTCCCTCCTCCCTTACATTCTCTCCCTCCTCCTTACTCTTTCTCAGTCACGTTGTTTTGTTTTGAGGTGAGCCGAGTACCGCCCCCCCCCCACCGTCCCACTTTGACCCGCTCTATTGTTATATATCTCCATTATTTCTATCTCCCTTCTGTTTCCTCTATTCCTTCTTTCCTCTTCTTTATTCTTCTGCAATTCTCTCCTTTCTCCTTTTTTCTTTTCTCTTCTTCCTCTCTTCTCCTTTATCACACTTCTCATGTTTGTTATTGTTATTATTATTATTATTATTATTATTATTATTATTATTATTATTATTATTATCATTATTCTCTCTCTCTCTCATATAGAAGAAGAAAACTATTAAAACAAGAAGAAAAAAACAACCTATAGCTGTGGAAAATTATTATAATTGGTTTCATGCACTAAATTAATATTCCTTCCTTTACTGTTTTCTGTTATCATATTACGAGTCTGATCATTTCCTCCACTGCATGAATATTGCACACATGTTTCTTGTATTAATTGAAAATCACACAGTATGCGCTAACCACTCTTGCAGGAAGGCTGTTACAGTTGCGGACGACTCAATTCGAGAAAGGAAGGAAGGAGGGAGGGAGGGAGGGGGCGGGAGAGAAATTTATCTCATAATAGAAGGGTGTCGATCCAGTGCAGATGTAGCTAACAGATGTGGAGTAAAGGACCTGCATGGAAACAGTGCTCAGAAGGGAAAGACTCCGATGGTTTGGACATGTAAAGAGAGCAGGGGAGGATACAGTGCTGGGAGTTGTGGAGAGAATGGAAAGATAGGGTGTCCGGTGCAGATGTAGCTTACAGATGTGGAGTAGAGGACCTGGAAACAGTTTCTTTTTTCCTTTTTTACATGTGACCTAAAGCGCCGGCAGGCTTTTTTTATTAGGGGCCTGATGGTGGGCCCGAGCCCGTTATGGCGCAGACAATTGCTTATAGTGCTGCAATTATTATTGGCTCATGCTGCCCCCCGGAGATCATTCTTGATTTCACTTGCATAGCTTCTTCTAGAGCCCGGGTTGGTGGGTAGTCTTCAGGACAGCATGTGGGTAGTCTTAGGCCCCTCGGCGGTGACTGAAAAATCCCAGGTGGTTAGCGGCGGATTCGAACCCTCATCATCATCAACGCTCCGAATGCGGGGCCGGCACGCTAACCACTCCGCCACCACCTCAGAAACATGGTTACATGGAAATGCAGGCAACAGAAAGCCTATTAGCTCATTACGAGGTTGCCCGCTTTGGTGATTTAATCTGGTCGACAGCCACTTGGGGCCTGGGGAGCAGATGAAAGCGCCTCGACATTGAGGAGCAGATGAAAGCACCTCGATATTAAGGAGTAGATGAAAGCACCTCGATATTGAGGAGTAGATGAAAGCACCTCAATATTCAGCTTACTCCCGACGCAGCGAAGTGACGGTCGAATCTATATTTGAAGGAGTTGATAGTATTCGATTTTACTACTTCTGAAGGAAGATTGTTCCAGTGACGGATGACTCGGTTTGAAAAGAAACTCCTTCCGATGGGAAAGACTCCGATGGTTTGGACATGTGAAGGGAGCAGGGGAGGATACAGTGCTGGGAGTTGTGGAGAGATTGGCAAGACAGGGTGCCCAGTGCAGCTAGATGTTGCTAACAGATGTGGAGTAGAGAACCTGGAAACAGTGCTCAGAAAGGAGACTCCTATAGTTTGGACATGTGAAAAGCAGGGGAGGATACAGTGCTGGGAGTTTTGAAGAGATTGAAAGTAAAAGGAAGGAGACCAGGTGGTAGACCTAGGAAAACGTGGAGAAGGTGTATACAGGAAGACTTGGCAGTGATGGGATTGGATGAGCATCAGGCAGAAGACAGAGCAGAATAGAGGAGACCCATAAAGCGTCCAACCTCTCAGGAAGAGTGAAAACGGACGTTAAACGAAATTATGATGATGGTTATGATCTCATAATAGAAGAAGAAAAGAAAAGAACTAAGAACCTTAAGTGACCTGTGGAAAGGATTAAAGCACTTCTGCTACTCTCGGATACGTTCAGTTCACTCCCGACGCAGTAAAGTAACTGTCATTGGAAATGGAGTTGATCGTTTCCGCACTGACTACTTCTGCGGGGAGGCTGTTCCAGTGGCGGACGACTCTGTTCGAGGAAGGAAGTATGGAGGAGGGAGGGATGGGAGCGAGAGTTTTTATTTTTTTCGTTAATCTTTGTTCTCTCGTTCCATCTCATCCTTCCACATGCTCACTGCCACATATACTTCACTGCTCTGTTACTTAACTTTACTTTCTGATAATTTCACTTTACTTTCAGATTAAATAAGTTAACTTCCTCTGCATTGCGCCACGTAGGGCTACAGCTGATGCTTTTAAAATTAGGAACAACAGACGCTTTTAAAATTAGGAACAGCAGACGCATTATACATTAGGAACAGCAGACGCATTATAAATTAGGAACAGCAGACACATTATACATTAGGAACAGCAGACGCATTATACATTAGGAACAGCAGACGCATTATACATTAGGAACAGCAGACGCATTATAAATTAGGAACAGCAGACACATTATATATTAGGAACAGCAGACACATTATAAATTAGGAACAGCAGACACATTATAAATTAGGAACAGCAGACGCATTATAAATTAGGAACAGCAGACGCATTATAAATTAGGAACAGCAGACGCATTATAAATTAGGAACAGCAGACGCATTATAAATTAGGAACAGCAGACGCATTTAAAATTAGGAAGAGTAATCACTTAAATTAACTTGAGAAACAAACAAAGATTAACATGATCCTGAGGGGAAGTAGACACCCGTTTATTATATATATATATATATATATATATATATATATATATATATATATATATATATATATATATATATATATATATATATATATATATATATATATATACATGTCTGTACATAATCAAGACCCCAAGACCCAGACCAAGCATTCCTAAACGTATACTATAGTCGCAGCACACGAGTCTGAGGTCTTCGTTATCGTGCTCTGGCAATTTGCCATTACACACGCACACACACATACAGTTACGTAATCAGTGATCTTATTTTTTTTTTTACAACAGAGGAGTGGCCGAAAGATAGAGAAGAGCTGTGTGGGTGGAGCCCCCCACACATGCGATGCATACTCCATACGAGGGCTGACAAGGCCCCTGTATATGGATAGCAGCTGTGCGGGGGAGAAGAACTGGAGGAGACGTTAAGTTAAGTTAAGATTTTGAGTTAAGGACAGACCGAGGATATTTAGTTTTGAAGAATTATAAGGTGACATCTGAGTGTAGTTGAAGAATAGGGGATAGGTGTTTGGAAGATTGTGTCGAGTTGATAGGTGGATAAATTGGGTTTTTGAGGCATTGAAGGACACAAGGTTCCTTTTATCCCAATCGGAGATGATAGCAAGGTCTGAGGTTAAGCATACTGCAGCCTCAGCCTTATAAACTAAAACAGATTTTTGCGACAATTTCAATAATATGATTAATACTGACAAATGTGTCCTATGCGTAGACTATCATATAACATCGTAGACGCACGATAATTCACACCTCAGTCTCGGGTGCCGCGACGAAAGCCAAGGCTGTTACATAGAGACGGCCTTGGCACAGCACAACTATAACTTCTCCTCATCTCTCTCCTTTCCCTTCCCTCCTCTTCCTCCTCTCCTCAGAAGACGAGACCCTCCTTGTCACAGTAATAATATTAGTTTGGGACGATGCGCCGCTCCACCTGAAGGAATTACTGAGCCATCATTTCAAATACGTGACCTTTCTCCCCTGGCTGGGCTCCTGATTCATCTCCTGCTACCAGTAAGCCGTGACGGGCGCCCATACAGTGAAAAAGCCCCGCCAGACAGAAACCTTGATTAGAGTAAATGTTTTTCTTGTGCCAATGTTTATGCCAGATAGTTGTACTCAGCCTCTTATATTTACTCAACTTCCAGACCCCAAAATGTCTCCCTGGGGGCTCAATAAATAGATTTATTTTATATCTATCGTTAAAATAGTGTTAATTCCTGAGGTTTCTTGGCAATAGGAAGGTATCAAAACGGTAAATACCATGCTCTGAGTGATGACATCCAGCAACGGTGCTCCCTTGCATTGCTTCCACTTCCCGTCCGCCTTCCCAGGAGGTCCATATGTAATGCCCAGCTGTGTCCTTTGCGCGAAGAGCGCGGCCTGTAGGTACTCAAAGGCGCATCACGATGATCACGAAGCACTCCTGGAGTGCCGGAGAGGAGGCAATCAGTTACAGATCAATGGGGCATACGCTGAGGCGCGTCTTCCAGCCCACCCTGGAAGGGCTACCGCTGAGTTTACTCCAGGGCGTCTGAAGTCTCTATGTAGGCTCTTTCCCATCCTAAACGAAAAGCCTCTCGTAAAAGTTGCTGGGATTACCACTTGAACAGTTTTTATGATCCTATAGTGATGGTTCTACCACGTCTGCTGTCACGATCTTTCAACGGAAAACCACCGATGAAAACCTGGTGAATTTTCTATGTGG